>NC_140591.1:971055660-971333160 GCF_964204655.1 Triturus cristatus | reverse complement strand
TTTAAAAATGGTGATAAAAAAGAATTTCAAAAAAACATAATTAATGAAATTGACACACTGAAATTGAAAAATATTGGAAGCCAATGAAAATCATTAAACATGATATCTTTAGAGATAAGTTATAGATAGAAATTAGCATTTAAAAAACCTTTGAAATTCACTGAAAAAACCATAGGTTTCATAGGTGACCCCCTGTGCCCCCACAGGCGGTCGCTCCCTCCACGCTGCTCTGGCCGCTCGCCTGCCTGCTGCCTTCCCTGCTTCTTGACCGCTTCCTGACCGCGTCCTGACCGCTGCAGATCACCGCTCACCTCTTCTCTGCCGCTGCCCTCCGCATCTTCCTCAGGTCCGCCTTCCGCCCGCAGCCTGCTGCCTCTGCCCCCGCTCCTCACCTGTTCACCGGCCCCGCTGCCCCGGTCACCTCCGTGCTTTCCCGCCGCCGCTGCCCCGTAGCCCCGCCTCCCCTCCTCACCCATTGGTCCTCCCGTCTCCCGCCTCCCGGCTGACCCTCCCTCCCGGCTCCTACTTATGACGCCCCCTGAGCGACCGCGCAGCAGACGCACGCAGCGGGAGCGTCGATTGAGCGCCGAAGGTGCGCCAAAGGTAAGCCCGTCTGCGCCCGTCCGCGCCTGGACCGCGCCCAGCGCCAGACCCCCTGGCCCCCACGCCCGTCAGCCCCCCCGCAGGACCTACGATGCCGCCACAATCATCGCACTCAACACCGCCCGAGCCCCCGGGTGCTACCGAGCATCCCCGCGACGCACCCATGGACCCTTCGCCTGCCGATCCTGCAACTTCTCCTGCCTCCGAACCGGCTCCGCGCCCACCAAGAAGGACAACACCAACCACCTCAAGTGCATCCTGCTCAACACCCGCTCCGTCCACCAACACGCCATGGAACTCTGGAACCTCCTCGACACCGCATCTCCTGACGTTGCTTTCCTCACGGAAACCTGGATGAACGCCTCCTCAGCACCCGACATCGCCATAGCCATCCCAGACGGCTACAAGATCATCAGGAAGGATCGCGTCAACCAGACCGGAGGGGGCATCGCCATCGTTCACAAAAGCACCATCCGCATCTCGACTGACTCCATCAACACTTTCAACGCCGCCGAATACCTGCACTTCCTGATTCACACCGACCCCAAGACTACCCTCAGAGGCACCCTCATCTACAGACCCCCTGGACCACGCACACAGTTCTGTGAAGACATCACAGACTTCATCAGCCCTCACGCCCTCCCCTCCGCCGACTACATCCTACTCGGGGACCTCAACTTCCACCTGGAGAACAACAACGACCACAACACCACCGCCCTGCTGGACAACCTCGCCAACCTCGGACTCCAGCAACTGGTCAATACCCCCACCCACTACGCCGGCCACACGCTCGTCCCCCTCTTCTCATCCAGCAAGCACGTCACCTTCAGCCACTTCACCGGACTTCACTGGACTGACCACAGCTGCGTCCACTTCAGCTTCAAAAAGAACACGATACACCACCACCCGAAGCAGGTTCCCCACAGAAACTGGAGCAAGATCACCGTCGACCAGCTCACCACCTCCCTCAGCCAGAACCCACCAGTCAGGACAACGGACCCTAACACAGCTGCCCTCAACCTCACGCAGTGGCTGACCTCCTGTGCCGACAACCTCGCCCCAATGAAGAACCCACTCACCAGACCCAGAAGCAAGAAGGCCCCCTGGTTCACCGACGAACTCAAGGACTCCAAGAAGGCCTGCCGCACCCTCGAGAAGGCCTGGCTCCTCGACAAGACCGCCGACAACATGACTGCCCTCAAACTCGCCACCTGCAAACACCACCAGCTCATCCGCACCACCAAGAAGAAATCCCTGAAGGAATGACTGGACAAGAACACCCATGACAGCAAGGAGCTCTTCAACATCATCAAGGAGTTCTCCAACCCCAGCACCGGCTACAACGACATCACTCCCACGCAGGACCTCTGCGACTCCCTCGCCTCATACTTCCACCGCAAGATCGCCGACATCCACAACAGCTTCGGAGTTCCACACCCGCACCCATCGGTCGAACCTACACACCCCGCCGTTACTCTCCAGACATGGACCGAGGTGACCCCCGAAGACACGACACGCATGATGAACACCATCCACTCCGGATCTCCGACCGACCCGTGCCCCCACCATGTCTTCAACAAGGCCACCTCTACCATCGCACCCCACCTCCGAGACATCATCAACACCTCCTTCGACACAGCCACCTTCCCGGAGAGCTGGAAGCACGCCGAGCTCAGCGCACTACTGAAGAAACCTACAGCTGACCCGACCGACCTCAAGAACTTCCGCCCCATCTCGCTCCTTCCCTTCCCTGCCAAGGTCATCGAGAAGATCGTCAACAAGTAACTGGCCACCTTCCTCGAGACGAACGGATCCCTCGACCCTTCGCAGTCCGGATTCAGAGCCAACCACAGCACAGAGACCGCCCTCATCGCAGCCACCGACGACATCCGAGCCCTGCTCGACAACGGCGAAACAGCGGCACTCATCCTCCTAGACCTCTCCGCAGCATTTGACACTGTCTGCCACCGCACCCTAGTCCAACGCCTCAACAACACAGGCATCCAAGGGAAGGCCCTGGAATGGATCATCTCCTACCTCTCCGGCTGAACACAGAGAGTACGCCTCCCTCCGTTCCGCTCTGAGGCCACCGAAGTCATCTGCGGCGTCCCGCAAGGATCATTGCTCAGCCCCACTCTCTTCAACATCTACATGAAACCCCTCGCTGCCATCGCACGCCAACACAACCTCAACATCATTTCCTACGCCGATGACACCCAGCTGATCCTCTCCCTCACCAGAGACCCCGACACCGCCAAAGCCAGCCTACACGAAGGGATGAAAGACGTCGCCGAATGGATGAACATCAGCCGCCTGAAGTTGAACACGGACAAGACAGAAGTCCTCATCCTGGGACCGTCGCCCTCCGCATGGGACGACTCCTGGTGGCCCCCGGCCCTAGGCACCGCACCCAAACCAACGGACCACGCACGCAACTTGGGCGTCATCCTGGACTCCTCCCTATCGATGACCAGACAAGTCAACGCCGTCTCCTCAGCTTGCTTCCACAACCTTCGCATGCTCCGCAAGATCTTCCGATGGATCCTGACCGACACTAGGAAGACGGTCACCCAGGCCCTCGTCACCAGCAGACTTGACTACGGAAACACCCTCTACGCCCGTACAACAGCCAAGCTTCAGAAAAGACTTCAACGTATCCAGAACGCCTCCGCCCGACTCATCCTGGACGTCCCCCGACGCAGCCACATCTCGAGCCACCTAAGAGACCTGCACTGGCTCCCTGTCAACAAGAGGATCACGTTCAGACTCCTCTCCCACGCACACAAATCCCTCCACGACCTGGGCCCAAGATACCTCAACGACCGACTGACCTTCTACACGCCCACCCGGCAGCTACGATCCGCGAACCTCGCCCTCGCTGTCGTCCCCCGCATCCAGAGGACCACCGCCGGAGGAAGATCCTTCTCCTACCTGGCGGCTAAGACATGGAACTCCCTGCCCGTCCACCTGCGACTGACCCAGGACCACCTCGCCTTCAGGAGACAGCTCAAGACCTGGCTGTTCGAGCAGTAGCAGCCCCCCTCCCCCAAGCGCCTTGAGACCCTTCCGGGTGAGTAGTGCGCGATATAAATTTCATGATTGATTGATTGATTGATGCACGTTATAGTTAGGAATTGGCATTTAAAAAACCTTTGAAATTCACTGAAAAAAACCATAGGTTTCAGAGACGTTATAGTTAGAAATTAGCATTTAAAAATACCTTTGAAATTCACTGAAAAAACCAAAGGTTTCAGGGGCGTTATAGTTAGGAATTGGCATTTAAAAAACCTTAGAAATTCACTGAAAAAAACATAGCTTTCAGGGGTGTTATAGTTAGCTGGACATTTCTCTCGTACAAAACCCTAGAAATTCCCCTGTTATAGTTAGTTCAGCTAACTATAACGCCTGCCCCCGCAATGCACTGCTGATGACGTCACATATTACATCACTCATGACATAGTCAGTGACATCACTGATGACATCTCAAATGACATCACTGATTACATCATTGATGACGTCATCCAGTGACTGTGTGTTTCTGTAAAGTTTAAATATGTTTTATATATTTATAGTGAAAGGCCTGTGGAAGAATGAGTGGGTGTACAAGTGTGTGAATGGATGATTTTCTAGGTGCGTAACTGACTCTATAAGTGATTCATTAAATGTATCTTACTGCAGACTAGTGACTAAACTGTGTGAATGTCTGTATGTGTCTGTGTGTACATGTATAAGTGGCTGCATGGTTTTGTGAATAGCTATATGAGTGTCTATATGGGTTATTGATTGGTTGTCTGAGTATCTGTATGGGTACCTGAGGTTTTATGTGGGTAGGGTATGTGTGACTCTATGCATAGATGTGTGAGTGGGCGATTCTATGGGTGCATGGTTTTAAGAGTGCATCTGTGATGAACTGTATGGTTGAGTGAGTGTATGTATGGGTGTGTTAGGGATTGAATGTATATCTCAGTGGTACATGTGTGACTAACTACATATGTGAAAGGCAATATATATGCGTGTAAGAGTATATAAGTGGGTATATGTGAGAGTGTGTGATTGTGAGAGTTGCTGTATGGATGAGTGTGTGCTTGTATCAATGATTGTATAAGAGCGTAAGAATGTGGTACTATTTTTATGAGTAAGTGAACTTGAGTATGTATAACTGCATAGCTGAGTAAATGGGAGTGGGATTAATTATTTGCATGACTGACTTGGTGTAAGAGTACCTCTATGGATGATCTTGTACAGAGTGACTGTAAGTATGAGTGACTGTACAGGTGAGTGAGTGGAGGTGTATGTAGACCTAAGAGTTAATGAGTGGGTATGTAGTTATTGGTATTGGAGTATCTATGGTTTTGAGAATGGACGTCTGAAATTTTGAGTTGGTGTATCAACAGTTAAATTAGGGTGTGAGAAGATGCAGTAATTTATCACATGGATGATGTCATCAGTGATGTCATCAGTAATGTCATTTGAGATGTCATGAGTGATGTCATCAGTGATGTCACTGACCATGTCATGAGTGATGTAATATGTGACGTCATCAGCAGTGCATTGCGGGGGCGCGAGTTATAGTTAGCTGAACTAACTATAACAGGGGAATTTCTAGGGTTTTGTACGAGAGAAATGTCCAGCTAACTATAACACCCCTGAAACCTATGGTTTTTTCAGTGAATTTCTAAGGTTTTTTTAAATGCCAATTCCTAACTATAACGCCCCTGAAACCTTTGGTTTTTTCAGTGAATATATATATATATATCCATCCAAAACAAGCAGTTGCGGTTTTACTGGTGTGCTGCCAGATCGCTGGTGGTGCACAAAATGTAGCGCTACCGCTAGCGCTAGAAATGTAAGAAATATGTTTCCCAATCTATTATGATTAAGAAGCAGGCACTCATCGTCGTGGGGATTCTCCCATTTATTGTCCTGGTTCCATCAGACACATAAACAACAGAGGGACGCATTTCGGAAGCCTTGCTGCCTTTCTCAACCTATGTCGTGTGTATATGTGAGTGTGTTTATATTACCTACTGGCAGTCGCCAGTAGGTAGTTATAGTTAGGACCTATTTTCCATAGGAAATTCGCAACATTATATTTGGAATAACGTTGGTGCCGATTTACGAATCTTCGCAACATTTTCCAAACTTTTCGCCAGCTCTGGTCCGCTCTTATCCTGAAAATTTCACTGTGATTCGTCAAGTGGGGGCCGTGATGAAAGGGGGGTCCCAAACACGTTTTCCCCCATGCATTTTTCCATAGGACCTGTTGACGCAGCTACAGCCCGAACTGCTGAACGGAATTACACCAAATTTGGCAAAGAGGTAGTCCTCAGTTCAGACTCGTGCCTTTTGCTTAAATGGTGTAAATCTATTCAGTAGTTCCTGAGAAAATTAGAGTTAAAAAGATAGATATATCTGGGCCGAGCCTAACCACACATCTCATTGTGAGATCTGATTGGCTGTCAGTACTTCATCCAAGAAGTGTTAGCAGCAATCTTGGGACCAATGTACATGATAGAACCTCATTAAAAAGCATTGCAGTTAATAGAAGGTTTTAAGACTTTAGTTACATTATAAATCATTTGTTGATGGTTCCATACTCATTTTAGGGATTGTGGTGTGTTCTAAGGTGATTTTACCATGTGAAAAAGCCATCTGCTGTGATATCATGAATCATGTTTGAGAGAAAACTATTTTCTCATGCTTTTCCCACAGAGGTTTGGAAGGTGATCTATAAGCTAAACTGAGAGAATATTTTCTGTAAATTTACATTATCTTTCTCAGTCATGTGAGAATGAAGTCTGACATTCTCAGTAAAACATGTACATCCAACAAGGGCAGAGACTGTCAGTTGATTCCTTTGTGTTCTACTGCGGCTTCCCAGAGTGTTCTAAAGAACAACTAGAGCGCTAGCAGTCCTACTTATGACAAACGTATTGCACACCTGAGGCCATCTTGATTGGAATACAGTGGTAACTCTTAAAACATTTAATTTAAAAAGGAACAAAATGAGGGGGTTCATTTTGCCATAGAAGGTATGATTAGTGCTGCAGAAAGAAAAATTAGGGCACATTTTGAGTGACTTCTCAAATCCTCTTCTATTTCATTAAAAAATTCTGACATGCAGACTGAAACATGCACTTTCAATACCAGCAGCAGACTTCCCTGGTGAGCAGTAGCTTTACTACAGTGATCTAATAAGCAACTAGAGTGCTAACATTCTGAATTTATGGCAAATGTGTGACAAATCTGAATGCCTTCTTGATGGAATCAAAGTAAAAAACTGAAAGTATTTCCTACTGAGGAGACTGTAGTAAATGGGGAAATTAGGAAACATCATAACAAATAAATCTCCCAAAATGGCCACCAGAGACACAAGAGCCCAAATGTAGCCTAAATATCACCCAGATGTGGCCCAAGTATAGCCCAATGACAGAATGTCCCAGAGTGTTCTAACGAACAACTAGAGCGCTAACAGTCTTACTTATGACAAAAGTATGGCACACCTGAAGCCATCGAGATCGGAATAAAGTGGTAACACTTAAAACATTTAATTTACAAAGGAACAAAATGAGGGGGTTCATTTTGCCATCAAAATTATGATAAGTGCTGCAGAAAGAAAATTTAGGGCACATTTTGACTTCTCAAACACTCTTCTATTTCATAAAACAATTCTGACATGCAGACTGAAACATGCACTTTGAATACCAGCAGCAGACTTCCCTGGTGAGCAGTAGCTTTAATACAGTGATCTAATGAGCAACTAGAGTGCTAAAATTCAGAATTTATGGCAAATGTGTGACACATCTGAATGCCTTCTTGATGGAACCAAAATAAAAAACTGAAAGTATTTCCTACTGAGGAGACTCCAGTAAATGAGCAAATTAGGAAACTTCATAACAAATAAATCATCCAAGATGGCCACCAGAGACAAAAGAGCCCAAATGTAGCCCAAATATCACCCAGATGTAGCCCAAGTATAGCCCAATGACAGAATGTCCCAGAGTGTTCTTAAGAACAACTAGAGCGCTTACTGTCTTACTTATGACAAAAGTATGGCACACCTGAAGCCATCTTGATTGGAATAAACTGGTAACACTTAAACATTTAATTTAAAAAGGAACACAATGAGGGGGTTCATGTTGCCATAGAAATTATGATTAGTGCTGAAGAAAGAAAAATTAGGGCACATTTTTAGTGACTTCTCAAATCCTCTTCTATTTCATTAAAAAATTCTGATATGCAGACTGAAACATGCACTTTTAAGACCAGCAGCAGACTTCCGTTGTGAGCAGTAGCTTTACTACAGTGATCTAATGAGCAACTAGAGTGCTAAAATTCAGAATTTATGGCAAATGTGTGACATATCTGAATACCTTCTTGATGGAATCAAAGTAAAAAAGTGAAAGCATTTCCTACTGAGGAGACTGCAGTAAATGAGGAAACTTCATAACAAATAAATCTCCCAAGATGGCCACCAGAGACAAAAAAACCCAAATGCAGCACAATATCACCCAGATGTAGCCCACATGCAGCCCAATGACAGAAGTGTGCAAAACACTTATTTTTGTGTATTTGCAGTTTTATATAGTGCAGACTTGTCAGGTATTGGAGTGCTTTACATGAGCATTGATTACATCACACAAGATCAAATTCATTTTGGTTGTAGACATGGGGGGATTAAGTGATTTGACCAGAATCACAGAATGTTGAGCTGAAGCAGAAACTCCAACCTGGTTCCCCTTTTGCAAAGTCTGCTGCTCTGGAAGTAACACCATATCCTCTCCCCTAGGTGCAACATGTATTCAAGTGGTCAACTGGATAAAAAAACATAAAGAGTACAAATACTTTAAAAGTTCTTTGTCGCTATTTGACCACTCAGAAAATATGTCCTCATTTTAGTTTTTTAGAGCACTAACCATAATTTTGATGCAAATAAGACCCTCTCTAATATGTAATTTCTAAAGGAACTGCTCTAGGTATTACAGTTTTGATTACATCAAGATGACGTCAGGCGTTCCACACTTTTGTAATAAATATAGAATGTTAGCAATCTAGTTGTTCATTGGGATACTGTTGAGAGGCAGAGGCCAGGGGCACGGACTCTGAAAATTGAAGGCAGGTAGGAGAGTGCAGAGGCAACAATTTGACAACACTGGGCAGGCAGGAAGGGCAGTGGCAGTACAACAGACTATGGAGGGCAGTGGAAAGGGGGGCAGGGGCAAAGTCCGGCCCTGGGGGATGGGGTCCCCGGGGTCATAAGTGGCCTGAGGAGGGGGGCAACGCAGCGCCCCTCCTAAAGAATTTTTTTTTTTAAAAAGGCCATGGCCCGGGGTTTGGGGTCCGATTGAGGCCTTGGGAGGGCCAAATGTATTTAAAAAAAAAAAAAAAATAGGGTGCAGGCCCTGGGGGATGGGGTCCCCAGGGCCAATACATTAGAAAAAGAAAGGGGGCCACACAGCCCTCCTTCTTAAAAAAATAAAATAAATAAAAGACCGGCATCACGCCGGAGGCCCCGCCCCCTCCTTGCAGCACTCTGCAAACGTGCCTCCTGGCCATTTGTAAGTTGGGGAATTAATTCCCCTTCAATACTGAGGGTCCCTGAGGGCCAACTAGCCCAACAGGTATCTCCAGTATGCGCCAGGGAGCTGCGTTGCAGACAGGTGTTCTGAGGCCACGCCCCTTTTTACACCTCTATGCAACGCTGCTCTGTGGTGCTTACTGGAGGTACCTAGTGGGCTAATTTGACCCTAGGGACCCTTAGGATTCAAGGGGACTTAATCTCTCAACTTAGAACGGCCACAGGGCGCATTTACACAGTGGTGAAGGGAGGGGACGGGGCCTGAGGTGACGTGTGCAAACACGCCCTGTGGCGCGTTTTAAGTTGGGGAAATAATTCCCTTTCAATCCTGAGGGACCCTGGGGGCCAACTAGCCCACCAGGTGCTTCCAGTAAGCGCCACTGATCTGCGTTGCAGAGAGGTGGTACAGGCCGTGCCCCTTTTTACACCTCTCTGCAATGGCGCTTACTGGACGTACCTAGTGGGCTATTTTGCCCCTAGGACCCTCAGGATTCAAGGGGACTTAATCTCCCAACTTAAAAAACGGCCACAGGGCGTGTTTACACAGTGGGGAAGGGAGGGGACGGGGCCTGAGGTGACGTGTGCAAACACGCCCTATGGCGCGTTTTAAGTTGGGGAAATAATTTCCCTTCAATCCTGAGGGCCCCTGGGGGCTAGCTAGCCCACCAGGTGCTTCCAGTAAGCGCCACTGAGCTGCGTTGCAGAAAAGTGGTCCAGGCCGTGCCACTTTTTACACCTCTCTGCAACGCAGCTCTGTGGCGCTTACTGGAGGTACCTAGTGGGCTAGTTGGACCCTAGGGACCCTCAGGATTCAAATGAACTTAATCTCCCAACTAAAAACGTCCACAGGGCGTGTTTACACTGTGGTGAAGGGAGGGGATGGGGCCTGAGTTAACGTGTGCAAACAAGCCCTGTGGCGCGTTTTAAGAGGTAGTTTTAATCCCCTGCCCTATTATATACTAGGGGCTTACAGAGGAGGTCATGCTAATCACAGGAGGACCCCAACGCATAGTGTTCCCTAGTGTATGTAGGTGTTTTCACTGTATTCTGAGTGTCTTTTAACATAGCACTGGCTCTAGGACTGGTTAGTCAGACTCAGTTACCACCAGTATAGGATGATTTTGCAACAAGGCTTCTTTCTGCTCTTCTGTTTGTTCTTTCTGCACGTTATCCTTCTTCCTGCACTTTTCTTTGTCTTTGAGGACTTCTGTTGCTTCTTTCTGCATTTCTTTTTTTTCTTTGTGTGCGTTTTGTCTTCTTTCTTCACATGTCCTATCTCTGTAGGCATAGTTAGAAATTAGCATTTAAAAAACCTTTGAAATTCACTGAAAAAACCATAGGTTTCAGGCACGTTATAGTTAGGAATCAGCATTTAAAAAACCTTAGAAATTCACTGAAAAAACCATAGGTTTCAGGGGCATTATAGTTAGCTGGACTTTTCACTCGTACAAAACCATTGATATTCCCCTGTTATAGTTAGTTCAGCTAACTATAACTCACATGCCCGCAATGCACTGCTGATGACGTCACATATTACATCACTCATGACATGGTCAGTGACATCACTCATGACATCACTGATGACATCTGTCTGATGCCTGTCGCGGGTACTTGGGCCTCCCACACGAGTGAGGCACCGTTTTTATGGGGAGACCCCGGGGGAACGCTGGGTGGTAGGAAATTTGTGTCAGCCCGGTGATGCCACAACTTTCCCACACAAAAATGTGTGAAAAAGGTGATTTTTTCAGCTAAATTTGAGGTTCGCAGGGCATTCTGGGTAAGGAAACGTTGGGGGATCCACGCAAGCCATACCTCCCTGGAATCCCCCGGGTGTTGTGTTTTTTTTTAGAAATGTGTGGGTTTGGTAGGTTTCCCTAGGTGGCCGCCGAGCACCGGGCCAAAAACCCAAGTGACCCCCCTTGCAAAACCAGGTCGTTTTGAGATAGGCAATTTTCATGTCGCCTCACTACGTTGTGGGCCCTTGCCTGTCGCGGGTACTTGGGCCTCCCACACGAGTGAGGCACCGTTTTTATCGGGAGACCCGGGGGAACCTGGGTGGTGGGAAATTTGTGTCAGCCCGGTGATGCCACAACTTTCCCACACAAAAATGTGTGAAAAAAAGTGATTTTTTCTGCTAAATTTTAGGTTTGCAGGGCATTCTGGGTAATGAAACGTTGGGGGATCCATGCAAGCCATACCTCCCTGGATTCCCCTGGGTGTCTAGTTTTCAGAAATGTGTGGGTTTGCTAGGTTTCCCTAGGTGCCGGCAGAGATATGGTTCAAAAACTACAGCTAGGCACTTTGCCAAAAAAGGGTCATATTTCGCTACGAAATTGAGGTGTGTCCACGTTACGTTTTGCGCCGTTTCCTGTCGCGGGCACTAGGCTGACCCACACAAGTGAGGTACCATTTTTCTCGGAAGACTTTGGGGAACGCGGGGTGGGTGGAAATTTGTGGATCACGCAGATTCCAGAACTTTCCACCAGAGAAATGTAGGGAAAATGCGTTTTTTTGGCAATCCTTTAGGTTTGCAAGGGATTCTGGGTAACAGAACCTGGTGGGAGGCAGTCAAGTCACCCCATCCTGGATTCCCCTGGGTGTCTAGTTTTCAAAAATGTATAGGTTTGCTAGGTTTCCCTAGGTGCCGGCAGAGCTATGGTTCAAAAACTACAGCTAATCACTTTGCCAAAAAAGGGTCATTTTTCACAGCGAAATTGAGGTGAGTCCACGTTACGTTTTGCGCCGTTTCCTGTCCCGGGCACTAGGCCGACCCACACAAGTGAGGTACCATTTTTCTCGGAAGACTTTGGGGAACGCGGGGTGGGTGGAAATTTGTGGATTCATGCAGATTCCAGAACTTTCCACCAGAGAAATGTGGGGAAAATGTGTTTTTTTTTGGCAATATTTTAGGTTTGCAAGGGGTTCTGGGTAACAGAACCTGGTGGGAGGCAGTCAAGTCACCCCATCCTGGATTCTCCTGGGTGACTAGTTTTCATAAATTTATAGATTTGCTAGGTTTCCCTAGGTGCCGGCAGAGCTATGGTTCAAAAACTACAGCTAGGCACTTTGCCAAAAAAGGGTCATTTTTCGATACAAAATTGAGGTGTGTCCACATTACGTTTTGCGCCGTTTCCTGTCGCGGGCACTAGGCTGACCCACACAACTGAGGTACCATTTTTCTCGGAAGACTTTGGGGAACGCAGGGTGGGTGGAAATTTGTGGATCCACGCAGATTCCAGAACTTTCCACCAGATAAATGTGTGGAAAAAGTGTTTTTTTGGCAATTTTTTAGGTTTGCAAGGGATTCTGGGTAACAGAACCTGGTGGGAGGCAGTCAAGTCACCCCATCTTAGATTCCCCTGGGTGTCTAGTTTTCAAAAATGTATAGGTTTGCTAGGTTTCCCTAGGTGCCGGCAGAGCTAGGGTTAAAAAACTACAGCTAGGCACTTTGCTAAAAAAGGGTAATTATGCATTGTGAAAATGTGGTGTGTTCACGTTGGGTTTTGAGCCATTTTCTGTCGTGGGCACTATGCCTACCCCTACAAGTGAGGTACTATTTTTATAGGGAGACTTAGGGTAATTGAAATTTGTAAAGGAACTGTTATTACCTATTGACTTTCGATGCATTTCTGCCTTCCAAATGAAAGACATTGTGTAAAAAAGAAGTCATTCTAAAAAATGACTGATAATTCTCATGCTAGTATGAGTATTCCCAATTTCGGAAATGTGCAAATATCTACTGTTTCTAAACTCTATATTTTGTTCCCATTTCAGAAATACATAGGTGTCTTTCATACCGATTTTTCCATGTACACATTTTTACAGAATAATTACTATATACCCGGTACATAATAAAAAACCATTGCAAGTTGCTGCTCAGTTTTTGGATCTGGGTTCGTCGGGTTCTTGGTGAACCTACAAGTCCTATATATCCCCACAACTAGTAATGTCCAGCGGATGTAACGGTATATTGCTTTCAAAGAGTTGTCATAATTAGTAGAAGTTACAGGTGAAAACGTTGACACAAAAGTCTTTTTTATTCAACAAATTTTCAATTTATCCTATATTTAACTGTTAGTTTCTATAAAAAAACCTTGATGGATCTGCACAAATGACCCCTTGCTGAATTCAGAATTTTGTCTACTTCTCCAAAATGTATAGCTTTCTAGGATCCATTAGTGCTTTTGTACCCATTTCTACCATTAACTGGAAGGAGGTTGAAAGCACAAAAAATAGAAAAAATAGGCTATGTCCCAGAAAAATGCCAAAACTGTGTAAAACTTTTGGGTTTCTGACAAAAGCCTGGTATCCCCTAAAAGCTGGGAAAATGGTGATTTCAGCCCCACAAACCCTTTTTTGATAGCACTTGCAGGGAAAAACTCAGAAGCTTTCATTTGCAGCCCGTTTTTCCCATTCTCCCCAAAAAAAACTCAATTTTGCTGTATTTTGGCTCATTTCTGTGACCCCTCCAGGGGAATCCACAAACCCTGAGTACTTTCAGAATCCCCATGATGTTGGAAGAAAAGGACGCAAATTTGGCGTGGATACCTTATGTGGTCAAAAAGTTACAGGGGCTTCAGCGCGCACTGCCCCAAATAGCCAAAAAAGGGCGTGGCACAGGAGGGGAAAAGGCCTGGCAGCGAAGGGGTTAATGAAGATATCATATGTTTCAGAGAGGGTTTGACATATTCTGCAGCATTGTCATCATTTTCATTCATTTTAGTGTTTTTCTCTTTTTGCACATTTCACTTTATGGGACTGGTAGGTGCAGCTATACTATTCGACATTGCCCACAGGGACACTAACTCTTTTCTGCAAATTGTATACACTGATATAATACATTGATTGTGGAAACATTTGTGTTTATTTAGTAAAACGCAACAATTCAAACTGAAAGGGTTATATGAAATGTCTTGTTACTTACTGGTAATCTTCATTACCCTGATTAGGGTTCTCCTCGTCCCAGTCCTAACAAAGTGAGGCAATCCTGCCTCAAGACAGCTAATCAGAATGCTAGAATACATTTTACTTGTAACATAAGCCCCTTCCACCCACCGCCATGCCTGTCATCAACAATCCCAGACACAAATACAGCGGGAGGGAGGGAGGGAACAGGACTGGGACGAGGAGGACCCTAATTGAGGTAATGAAGATTACCGGTAAATAACAAGACATTACCCCCTCATGGGTCCTCCTCGTCCGTGTCCTAACAAAGTGAGGAACTCACAACCAGAAACCCAAGAAGAAAAACACAGGACACCAGGGATCCATGCAAAAGTTCAAAATTTAATCAAACCAATGATTAAGGAACAGCAGCGTTCAAAACGGCAACAGCAAAATTGTCCACAGAAGCATGTAAAGCATCAAGGCGATAATGCTGAACACATGCTTGATGAGACTGCCAAGTGGCTGCCCTACAAATCTCCTGGTTCGAGACCTCTGCTGCCTCAGCTTAGGAAGCGGACCCAGAACATGCCGAACGACCCTGCACCTGAGACGGAGGAGGCAGACCCACAGACTTATAGGACTGGCAGACCCCAAACGCACCCACCGACTAATGGTGGAAGTAGAAACCTTCTTCCCCTTAGCCACACCCCCACAGGAGACAAACAGGGCAGGGGAATGGCGAAACACCAGGGTACGCTGGAAGTAACCCTAAAGGGCCCTGCGAACATCCAAAGAGGAAGGAACAACAGAATCCCCATTCCCAGGCAAATCAATAAGGATCACCTCCTGCTGTAGATGGAACTTGGAGGAAACCATGGGGAGAAGGTCAAGCCTCAAAACAACCCTATCCTGTATGAACTACAAATAAGGGAGGGAGATAAGCAAAGCACCCAACTCACCCAACCGCCGAGCGGATGTGATGGCCAACAAAAAAATCACCTTTGCGGACAACCACAACAAATCCACCTCCAACAAAGGCTCAAAAGGGGGCAACTGTAGACCCCTCAAAACAGTAGGCAAATCCCAAAAGGCACAAGCACAGAAGGGACCGGACGACGAAGCCGAAAGCTTTGAATAAGCCGACCCACCAAAGGAACAACAACCTCCATGGAGGCCCGGGGATCCCGACATGCTCGAACCGCAGCCCATTGAGCAGACAAAGCGGAAGGGGAAAGGCCTTCCAAAACCCATCCCGGAGAAGGTCAAGAATAGAAGCCGGATCCCCAACCACAGGATCCACACCATGAGAGGAGCACCAGGAGACAAAAGACCCCCAATGTTTCCCATAGCTCTTAAGGGTCGAAGCTCAATTCGTCCGCATGAAAGTTCAGATGCCCCTGAATGTAAAGAGACCTCAATGCCAACAGGTGAGATTCCGCCCGGCACAAATCATGGAAACCAGCAGATTTGGAGACGCGCACCTGGTCCCCCCTGGAGGTTCAAGTAACAACAAGCCACCTGATTGTCAGTACGAACCAACAGATTCGCTCCAAGGAGAGAAACCTCAAAGAACTGCACCACCTGCCAAATGGCTGCCAACTCCCGCCAGTTCGAGGAATGGGCGCTGTCCCTCTGAGACCATGGACTCTTGGCCTCCAAGCAGCACCCCAAAGTGGCCCCCAACCCCAACGACTGGCATCCGTGGACAAAAAGAGGGGAGGAGGAAGGTAAAAACGCACCCTCTTCTCCAGATTGGGAGTGTAAAGCCACCAGTCCAAGTCCTGAACCAGAACAGGAGAGAGAGGACTCAGAGTCTTATAATCCACCCGGGAGGGGTCCCACCAAGCCAACAGATGAATCACCATTGGTTTAAATTACAGGCAAGCCCAAGGAACCACCGCTGTGATGGTAGCCATCAACCCATGGACTCGCAACCAAACCCGAGCCGGGGCAAAAGGGTGACTCAACAGGTCCCACAACAGAGTCTGCAGGGAAAGGATCTGAACAGGAGGGAGACACACCGCCCCCTGCAAGGTGTTGAACAGACCCCCAATGAACTGAAGTCTCTGACCAGGAACCAGAGGAGACTTGGCAAGATTCAACTTGAACCCCAGATCCTGGAACAACGGCAACGTTGCTTCCACTGCCAGAAGAGTCTTAGGAAGGGAGGAAGCAGAGACCAGACAATCATCAATATAGGGAAACACAGAGAAACCCTGATGCTGCAAAACACCCACAGCAGGAGCCAATACCTTGGTAAAAGTCCTGGGAGCAGTAGAGAGGCCGAAAGGCAACACCCAAAACTGGAAATACATCCCTCTGACCGCAAACTTCAGGTACCACTGACTTTCCCTGAGGGACAGAAATGTGATAATAGGCATCTTCCAAGTCCAGAGAAGCCAAAATATTGCCCTCGTGGATGAGGGGAATGACGGACTGTAAGGTGACCATCCGAAAATGATCCAGGCACACCAACCTGTTCAAAGTCCGGAGATTCAGAATTGGGTGGAAGAAACCAACGGGCTTTGGGACCAGAAACAGAGTGGAATAGAACCCAGGCACCACTCCTCCACAGGAACCAGCACAGCAGCCCCCTTTGACAACAACAGGTCGACACCTGACAACATGGCAGACCTCTTTATTGGGTCTTTTGACAATGGGGTAACCCAAAAAAAGTCCAGAGGAGGAGGGCCCCAGAAGGGAATCTGGTAACCCATCCCGATAACAGACAAGACCCACTGGTCTGAAATCAGACTTGACCAACGGGCCAAAAACAAATGGAGCCATGCCCCCACCTTAGCATAGTCACTTTTGTCCAGCACACGGGGGATGCTGCAGCTGATGTTGCTGTTGAGGCCGGGATTTAAAATGGAATGCAGCTCCCCGACCATGGGCCTAACCACAAAAGGGCTGAGAAGAAGACAAAGCACCCTGAAACCCCTATTTATGAAAAAAGAATTTCTTCTTCTGAACAGGCTGAAAAGGTATTAGCATCTTCTTGTCCACCGCAGACTGATTCACCATCATGTTAAAATTGTCCCCAAAAAGCCGGGGACTCTCAAAATGCAGCTTATGGACCAATGCATTTTGAGCAGCATCAAGACGCCAAGCTTGGTCCAGAGAGACCTCCTACCCACCACTGCTGCCCTGGCATCCAAGGAGAAGGCCCATAATGTATCAAAAGTCACATCAGAGAGAAACTGAGCCAAGACCTCCATCTGCTCCATGAAAGGAGTAGTATCCCCCTAATCCTAAGACAGTCAAACAACTTCTCAAAATCCTTTATAAGGACCTGCAAAGCATAGGATGAATAAGTGCTAGCACGCACCAGAAAATGAGAAGCAGCATAAGAATGCTTGAGAGCGTATTCTAACTTCCGCTCAACCGGATCAGCCAGGGAAGCTTTCTCTGATACAAAGAGGAAGAAGAAGAAGAAGCCATGAAGGAAAAAAAGATAATTGACCAGAGGGAACTGGCTGGCAAATTCCGCCAGGCGATACCGCTTCCCCAGAAAGCGCGGATTTCCTTGCTTGTCGACTTCAAGCCATTCCTTTGCCAGAATATCTTTGAGGATATCATGAAAAAACAGGTCATCCACCACAGATGAACTATACTGGGAGTAAAATCCTTCATCAGACAAGGACTTAGGGTCAAAACCCAGCACTTCACGAATATGGACTAACATGGCCGAAAAAACCTTTCCTTGAATGTACTTTCCCTTAGGGGAATTGTCCATGCCCTTATCATCATCCTTAGCCTTTTTAGCAGAAGGTACAAGCAGCGCAGCCTGAACAGCAGAATTAATTAAATCCTGCAAATCAGACCTAGAAATTTGCAAACCGTCATCCTCCCGCAGCTCCTGGACATTATGCTGCTTGGACAAAGATTTTGCAGGCACTGAAGAGGAAGCCTCATCACTCATGGACACAAGCAGGAAGAGCAATCCACACAGCAAGCTCAGCACACACCAGGAAGTGTCCAGCCACTACCCTTGAAATACTGGCACCAAGCAACCAAGTCCTGTGGAACGCGAGACTTGGAAAACCCAAAGGACAGCCCTGCTGCCTCCCCCACAGCCACAGAACAAACACCATGGCTGCAGGAGCCGGATGCCGCTGGAAGACCCCAGCACCGGAACGAACTGAGGCCAGAACGCGAGAGAAAGCTCCACGCCCCAGCCAAGCACATGCGTGGGGAGTGCATTCTGGCCAAGGAGCAGGAACGCGGCCAACCGGAACCCCGTTGCGCCCGCGCATAACAAAAATGCACAATTTCAAACACTGAATACAAGTAAAGAAAGAAATTCTCACGGCACCGGAGACCCAGCCTGTCCAGCATGAGAACCGGCAACAGAAAACACGGAGCACACCAGCATTCGGACCGACGTCAGACAGCAAAAAAAAAACAGGCCTGGCGGTGGGTGAGATGGGCATATGTTACAAGTAAAATGTATTCTAGTGTTCTGATTGGCTGTCGTGAGGCAGGATTGCCTCACTTTGTTAGGACTGGAACGATGAGGTAATGTGATTTGAGAGCAGACATTATGTGGTCTAAACTAAGCTCACTTGGGGTGTAATTTTAATGACAAACAACAACAGCAGCAAATAAGAGAACAAATGCACTATGGACTTAATGAGCGAATTTTGCACATTGCGTTGTTTTTCACTCAGTCCCGAATTAGATTGGGTCTGATGTTTTTGCTGTTACATTTACACAGTGCAAAGTTTGCATAAAGGCGTTGTTTTCACATAGGACCACACAATATGGGACTCAATCTTGGCTGCTAAAGTCAAAAGAGTATGTTTCAGTTATTTCTATACATATGCAGTGGTAATGTTTGATTTTTTTATGTAGTGTTTTGTAATACAATTGTGATTTATTGATACAACAAGTATTATTTTAACTTTTAATTTGAATGATTTACATTTAAGAATTGCAACAAAAAAGAGTTTTATACAGAAAGTAATACAGCCGATTGTTTGATAGTCTGTTTTTTATGTTTAGGAGGTTAGACATCACGTGTGCATTTTAAATAGCATTGCAAGTTCTGTAGCGCGTCATGTGATCAAGCCCAAGTGGGCTGCAGTTATGTGGTTGAATCCTTGTGTCAGACATGTGAAACAGTTAAATAAAACAATGGCTATAAAAAATCAATCTGTAGGAATACACAGCACATTATAAATATCATACAACATACCTTGGTCAATGCCTAATATTTCAAAAGGTAAGGTAAGTATGAATATATACAGCTAGTTGCACCGCATAGTGTACATGCATAACATTGCCACCTACCAAATCAAATCTTGAGAAAACTTAATTTACCAGAGAACCTGACCTCTCAATGTAAATGTCCATATCAATTTTAGAAAGTTACTAAATTTATGAATAGCGTAGAGTGGAGTAGTGTAGCGTGGATTGGTTCAGGGTGGAGTAGGGTACAGTGGATTAGCATAGAGTGAGGTAGCATGCATTGAAGTGCTGTAGCATACAGTCCATAAAACTGTTAAAAATTATTGCAGTGGCGCCTCATACAGTAGAGTGGAGCACTGTAAATAGTGTTGGAAGCTGTCAAAGTGTAGAGTAGAGTGTTGTACAATAGAGTGTATAAGCACAAAGTTGAGTGCAAGTTTGGACAGTGGAGTGTATGGGGATAGAGTGGAGTAGAGTGTCATAGAGTGTAGTAGCGTTTTGTAGAGTGAAGTTATAAAGAGTTGAGGAGTGTACTCTGGTGTGACGTAGAGTGGAGTAGTGTGCACTGGAGTGGCATAAAGTGGAATATTGTAGAGTGGAGTTGCGTAGACTGAAGTGGGTTATAGTGAAGTGGCATAAGCATATTAGTATATTAGCATATAGTGTACTAGTGTGCAATGGAGTGGCATTCAGTAAAGTGGTGTAGACTGGAGTGGTGTATTGTATAGTAGGGTATAGTGTAATAGCATACACTGGAGAGATGTAGAGCGGAGTAGCGTATAATGGAGTGGCATACAGTGTGATAGCACATAGTGGAGTGCTGTAAAGTAGAGTGACGTAGACTGGAATAGCATATAGCGGAGTAGCATACAGTGCAGTGGCTACAGTGAAGTGGTGTAGACTTGAGTGGCGTACACTGGAATGGGGAGAGTGTAATAGCATACAGTAGAGGTACGTACAGTGGAGTAGCGTTCAATGGAATAGCATTTAATGGAGTAGAGTAGAGTGGAGTGGCATACCCTGGAGTAGCATAGAGTGGAGTAGCATACAGCAGAGTGGCAGATAGTGGATTAGCACGGAGTGTAGTGGCATACTGTGGAATGGAGTACAGTGGAATAGCATATACTTGATAAGCTTATAGCAGCGTGGCATACAGTGAAGTGGCGTACAATAAAGAGGCGTACAGTGGATTTGCATACAGTGTAATAGCGTAGCATTGAGTAGCATAGAGTGGAGTTGTGTACAATGTAATAGCGTAGAGTGGAATGGTGTAGGTCAAAGTGTTGTACACTGGAGTGGCATACAGTGTAATAGTGTATAGCGAAGTAGCATACAGTGGAGTGGCATATAATAGAGTGGCGTAGACTGGAGTGGCGCGGGGTAGCGTTTAATTGCATACTGTTGAGTGGAATGGGGTCCAATCGAATAGCTTAGAATGAAGAGGGCATAGAGTGGAGTGTCATATACTAGAGTAATGTAGAATCGAGTAGCATATAGTGGAGTGACATACAGTGGAATTGCATCAAGTGGAGTGGCATGCAGTGGAATGGTATAGTGTGGAATAGCATATACTGTAGTGGCGTATAGCGGGGTGGCATACAGTGGAGTTCCGTACACTGAGGTGCAGAGTGGAGTGGCATACAGTGCAATAGTGTAGAGTGGACTGCTGTAGGGGGAAGTTGTGTACAGTGTAATAGCGTAGAGTGGATTGGCGTACAGCAGAGAGATATACAGTGGAGAGGCGTAGAGTGTAATATTTATAGTGGAGTAGCGTTCAGTGGAGTAGCATATAATGGAGCGATGTAAACTGGAGTGGCGTACAGTGACATGGGCTAAAGTGTAATAGCATACAGTGGAGTTGCGTACATTAAAGTAGGGTCCAATCGAATAGCATAGAATGAAATTGAGTAGAGTGGAGTGCCATACACTGGATTGGCATAGAGTGGAGTAGTGTACATTGGAGTGGCATACAAGAGATTTGTAGTGTGGAGTGGCATACAGTGGAATAGAGTAGAGTAGAGTGGAGTGGCGTACAGTAGAATGACGTTGAGTGGAATAGTGTATAGTCAAGTGGTGGCCAGTGGAGTGGAGTGGAGTACAGTGGTGTAGCATATAGTGTAATAGTATAGAGTGGAGTTGCATACTGTGGAGTGGCGTATAGTGGAATAGCGTATAGTGGAGTAGCTACTGTGGCGTGGCATACGGATGCATATGGAATTTAGCAATAATGTAGATTATGGTGCTCAGAGGAACGCAAAAAGGTGAATTGTGCTGCCTTGTGTTTCTCCAGATTTGCGATCACCATGCATGGTAGCCTTTATGTTCCTTTATGCAAATCTGACTTAAGTATTGCATTGCCCATGCTACATCATGTGTGCCACAAGGGTACTGCAACACAATAATACAGTGGGCTTTATTTATATTTTGGGCCATGGCATACAGTGATAACTTTGCCGTATACCATGGTACATGGCAATGACATGCCAGTAAATAATTGGGTAATGGCCTTTTTTTTGGGAATGAAAAGGCAACCATTTTTTTTCTACACTTTGGCTGTGTTTAGTGTTAAGGCCTTAAATATAGGTAAGTAGTAGGTCCCAACCTATTATCACTTTTGTAAAAGTGGTTCTAGGTAGGGAAATTGATTTGTATTTTTCATAAATTTTAAATAAGTTTACAGCTATGTATCGCAGTAGTTTCACCAAATTGTGTGACATTCTGCAAGAGTACTGCGGTGACAAATTTCACTCAGTTTAAATGCGTTATAATTAAAAAAATACTTACCCTACTTTTCTTCAGTGCCAAAAAAAGCATCATCTCTGCACCATAATGTATAATTCTGCCAAATTTCATGTAAATACAATCAGCCGTTTTCACACTACGTCAAACACAATAGTCTATGGAAAATGCATTGGTGAAAAAACGGGTTTGGGACCCCCTCTTACCTTTGCACCCCTTAACGATTCCACTCAAAATTTACAATATCTAAAAATTTAGAAAATGCTATAGATCTAAAACATTTTGTGGTGATTCATCAAACCGGTATAAAGTTATTAGGTAGCTAATAACCAAGGAATTCCTATCTTTGGGAATACTAACTATAACTACAGAGTGGCAATCAGATTTAATGTAATTTCTTTATTTTTCTCTATTGTATTTGTTATGTATTTTGTTGATTGGTTTACATAATCATTTTGACCATAAATGTGTATTTTAGTTGTTCATATAGTAATTCTGAAACTTTGCATGTGCAGTCTATTTTTTTTTAGGCGTCCTTGCTACTTTTAGTAGGATTGAGCTACATATGAAGCACAAAGTAAATGAAGCAAATCATTGATGTTAAAAAAATTCAAAGATTACAATTTTTTTCCTAATAGGCAATTTTCATAACCTCCATATCATAGCTCGTGTAGCTCAATGCTAGGTCACGTTTCCATTTTTGTTGCATAAGGGAGACGTTGTTTGGCTTGTTCGTCACAGTTTTATTTTGTGAGTCAGAAAACATGCAATGAACATTTATGTAGATTGAAATGGGTCTTTCAGTTGTTCATGTAGTAAATCTGAAACTTTACATATGCAGTCTAGGTTATTTCTTTTGGCATCCTTACTTCTTTTAGTAGGACTGTGCTACATCTGAAGGCCAAAATGAATGAAAGGCAACCATTTTTATTTATACAAAAATTTAGATTATTATTTGTTTCCTAGTGGGCAATTATAATGTCCTCCAAATAGTAGTTTGTGTGGCTCACTGTTAGGGAAATCTTTCATGATGTTGCACAGGGGGAGGACATAAGAAAGATGTTATTTGTTTGGCTTGCTGGGTCACCTTATAATCAGTAAATATATCCAAGCAAGAGAGGGACATATATATGTATGATTCGCTGATTTATTGAGTGTTTTGGATCTTGTAAACCATGCCAAACTTTGTCAAGTTTTAACTGATATGGGTGTTCCCTGTGACATTATCTGTTTACTTTCGGGACTATATGCTACCTTAACAACTTCTGTGTGATTTGGCACAAATGGAGAACACACTAATACGTTCCAGGTGAACCGGGGGATCAGACAGGGTTGCGTGCTTGCCTCCCTCCTATTCTCTTTGTATAGAAATGGAGTAGACAGCTCCCTGCAAGACGTTAGTGCTGATGCTCCTAGGATAGATGTGCAGATCACTCCTATCCTGCTTTACACGGATGACACAGTACTTATCTCTAGGACAGAAATGATTTAGAAAGGCTTATCTATCAGTCTTTAATTTTTATGGGAGATTGAACCCTTAAATTCAATCTAGGGAAAACTTTTTTATGTCCTGTGAGAATAAGAGACCCGGGAAAGGTTTTTATGTACATGGACGAAAATTAACAGAAGTTAAAACTTTTATTATTTAGGTATCACATTTTCCCAAAAAAGTAATTGGTCATCACATATGGAGATAGCTAAATTAAATTTTATAATGGTTAAGACAGTGATTTTTAGATATTCCAAGAAGATAGGAAATAAACCTGTGAGAGATGTGGTGAAGTTGTATGGAAGCAAATGCTTACCGATAGCTCTGTATGGCTCCATATTGTGGATCGGAGTGGCCTTTGTTAAAGGTGCAAGAAAACCTAAAATTATTGGGCATACCCAGTTCAACTTACACCTCAATCATACATAAAGAATTGGGTATGGAAAATATTGAAGAGACTGTTCAAATAAGTATCTTGAGAAAATGGCATGGCATCTGGTCAAAGAAGGGCACTAAGTTTACCAGCGAGGTCATTTGGACTGTTTAGGTTTGGATCATTTAGAGAAAATCCACTGTCTACAAAATGTGAAATCTTTGTTATTAGAACTAGGGGAAAACCTGAATGCACTGGAACCTCATGGTATTTTGTAATTCAGTAAAAACAAGATTCAAGTTATTCACTTGGATAAAACGAACACCCGAAGAAAGTAGATGGAAAAGTCTAAAACAACACTTACCAGATATCTCCAAGGATATAGAGTACAAGGGATTCAGGATTATCTGGTTGGAATAAAGAATGTATATGATCGATTTTTACTCACCACCAGACTGAGTTTGGAGTCACTTCGTCTTTTTGTGGTTTTTCCAAAATCTGACTTATGGTTCCGAAATCTACCTAGATGTCCATGCGATAGAAAGGCCATACAATCAAACTTGCACTTTATGCTTTTTTGCAGATTTCATGGTGACATTAGAATGTTTTTACTTCCCCCCTTTTCCTGTCTACTTGTATAATTCACCACAAGGTGGCTTTTACTTATTTTAAACAATTATCAAATGTTCATATGTGTTATTCCATTGCCACTTTTATCAAAACGGCCTTGCGAGGAAGAACATTTTAGACTTTTTTAGATATGATGAAAATTAATAGAATGTGGGATTATATTTCTTAGAGTAGATAGTGTGTACTGTAACTGTGGTTACTATAGCACATTAATGTTTCCTTTTACTAATGACAAGTGGATTATTTATTTTATGTAATGTAAGGTAATGTGCTTAGGTATGAATTATGGAACTATCTTTTCATGAATTTGAATATAAATTTGAATAAAGGTTGACTAACTGACTGACTGACGAAGTTGAATACCCTTAGAACTTACAAATATTCACTCTAATTAACTGCAGATACCAAAAGAATCATCTGCGCACCTTAATGTAATGTAATGGTGCAAAATTTCATCAAAATCTGACTGACCATTTTCGCACTACGTGAAATAAAAAAAGTTTAGATATTTCAAGCCCATTTTGGGACCTCTGCATTGTCTTTGAATGTCACTGACCATGTCATGAGTGATGTAATATGTGAGGTCATAAGCAGTGCATTTCATTGGCACGAGTTATAGGTAGCTCAGTTAACAATAACTGTTGAAATTCTCTGATTTTCTACAAGTGCAACCTAAGGCGAACTATAATTTCTCTGTAACCATTGTTTTTTTACACCAGGTTGCCCTGCATAGAAACGCCGACACGGATGGAAATTCTCCTTCATTTATTGTGGGCAGCAGACACAGCGCATTTATCCATCCAACAGAAGCGCCATACGCGTTTCGGGCTCCATGCCCTTGATCACTGGCTGTGCTCAAAGTCCCGACAGCTGTGTGGACTAAATACCATTTTGCCCCACCCTCATGGGATTTCATGCAGCAATGCTTTCTGGGTCAGGTAGTCCGTAACTTTTCCAAAGTGGGTGCTTTAAGGGTCTGTGACAAGGAGCACAACCCCGACGCAGACAACATCCACCCCGTGAACACGGACTGCATGTTCAACTCCCTGTCCCTTCTTTACCTGCAGCACCCTGACACCCGGGACAGAGTGTCGTCCTTCCGAAGCACAGGAGAAAGGGAGGAGTACTGTTTCTTTAACTGGGATGAACTCGCCTCTGAACACGCCCCCATTGATGACGACGCGGAGAGGGAGCGGACATATCCCGGAAGCCGGACCGAAGAGGGGTGTGTGAACACCAGCGAGGAGTGGAGAGTGCGGAGAGAGAGTCAAGTGGAGAAACCAGAGAAGGAGACGGAAGAGGAGATCGCCAGGCGCCGACCAGCATCGCCGGTAGCAGAGCCAGGAGGCCAACGACCCTGTGACTCGCCCTGCCACGTTTCCGGAGAAGCGTGGCACCAGCAGGTACGGGCTCGTATCGTGGGTTGGGCGGGATGCCAGAGTTTGCCTAAAACCTAGCAGCCGTACCCCTCACCGTACCCTTCCCTCACAACACCCGTCACGTACGGTAGTGTACAGAGCACGGTGCAATTCCTCCACTCCCTGGCCCCTCACGTGTGATTCCGTTAGAGCACTAGACTGACCCACTTCTCCCTTTTGTCCCTTCTCCCCCCCCTCGTCGAGTGGACCCGGAGAGCGACCCTATCCCGGAGATAACTGCACCCTGGAGCGGAGTAGGAGAGGGGCGACGGCCACGATCCGACGACCGGCCCGAGACACAGACGAGGAGAGCACTCTACCCTTTTACCGCCCTACGATACACAGAAAAAGAGTATATAGAACAATAAAAACCTCAATAGAACGCCCTCCCGCCTCTGAGCCTCATTACATCCCGCGACAAGTGGTGGAGAATGCGGGCATAACCGCCGTCATCTGTACAGAAAAGATGGACAAAGTACTGCAGCACATTATAAAGGGGCAAGAACAGTTAGGCTGGATGGTAGAACAACAGCTAAAATCCGCGGAAGCCGATAGAGAGACATTCAAGTCTACCATCGCTGCCCAGTTGGACGGTTTCCAAAGCATGATAGGGAACCCCGTACCCGGACCGGGCCCCAGCTCCCGCCCAGCTCCTCCGGGGCCGTCCGGGATTTCACTGCAAAAATACATGGCTGGAGAGGATCCTGACGCCTTCCTGCTCAATTTTGAAAGGGCTGCCCTAGCGTGTGGATGGCCTGTAGAGAAGTGGCCTTTCTTCCTTGCCCCCGTGCTCACCAGCGAGGCACAGGCGGCCTATCAGGTCGCCAGCGCCACCGGGAACGTCCCATATGTCACCATCAAGGCCATCATTCTGGACCATCTCGGGCTGGACGCGGAGGCGTACAGAGTCCGCTTTCGAAAAGAAAGAGGAAGACCAGGCGAGAACCCCAAGACCCTATTCTTCCGCCTAAAAATGGCTGCTGACAAGTGGTTGGCACCGGCCTCCAGCACCAAGGAGGAAATCATGGACAAGGTATACCTAGAGCAGTACCTGGAAGCACTGCCCTTCAATTCGTAAAAGTGGCTTCGACAGCAACCCTACTTGACCACTGCCCAAGCCGTCGAGATGGCGACTTCTTACGCGCGAGCGCAACCCCGCACCGCTCCATGGGAAACCGAGAGAACGCCTCGCACCAACCCGGTGAAAGTGGAAAGGAAGCCGCGCCCTCTCGGAGACAACCTCCCGCTAAAGCCCTTCAGACCGGAAGCCTTTCCAGGCAAAGGACCCCAGTGTTTCGAATGCGGGACTTGGGGACACATCGCCCGATTATGCCCCCACCGCCGGACACCGGAAGAACCAATGGACGTGGGATATGTCCCCAAGTCCGTCATGTACACGGCGGAACTGGGGAGTTCCTTCTACGTAAGTGTGAGGGTGAATGGGGGAGTGGTCCGGGCCCTCCTAGACTTGGGTTGCCGTCAGTCAGTGATACAAGGGAGGTTTGTAGAGACTAAACATGTGGTTCCCCATTCCGTAGTGAACATTAAGTGTGTACATGGGGACACCAAACCATATCCAGTAGCAATCCTACGTCTCGAGATCCCTGGGGGTGATCAACATAGAGTGAAACTGGGCGTTCTAGAAACCTTGCCAGAGGAGTTAATCATTGGGACAGATAATCCCGAGTTTTTGGATCTCTTTTTTCGTTCTACCCACGTGGCTTTCCCCCGTGATCCTACCTCTATACGTAGGGGTCAAGCCCGCCCGGCTTATATCACGCCAGAACCGTGGGTGGGGGATAAAAACTTTAGATTCGCCCAGGCGAACGATCGTTCCCTTTTTAATGCCTGGGAACAGGCCCACCACTCTCAAGGAGACCCCTCCCCCAAATATCCCCGGTTTGACATCAAGGAGGGATTGTTGTATAGACAAGGGAATAAGGACGAGCCCCTACAGCTGCTGGTACCCAACCCCTTTAGGGATCAGATAATGTTCTATTCGCATTCCCATCTCCTTGCAGGTCATATAGGGACTGAAAAAACGACCCAGAATGTCCTTCGACACTTCTATTGGCCTGGTACATATAAAGACATCAAACGGCATTGTTCCGCCTGTGAAGTCTGCCAGAAGAAGAACGTACACCGTCCCCCTCCTGTTCCACTGCAACCCCTACCCATTATAGGGACCCCCTTTGAGAGTGTCGGCATGGACTTGATAGGACCCCTACCTAAAACAAAAAGGGGAAACCAATACGCATTGGTCAGAGTGGACTACGCCACCCGCTTCCCAGAGGCCTTTCCCTTGCGCAACCCCACAACCCGAATAATCGCCGACAAAATGATCGAATTGTTCTCCCGCGTTGGTTTCCCGAAGGAAATACTAACGGACCAGGGCTCCCCGTTCAAATCCCATCTAATGAAGGAAGTATGTCAACTAGTGGAACTCCGTCAAATAAGAACATCTGTCTACCACCCCCAAACGGACGGCCTGGTTGAACGATACAACGGGACCCTCAAGACCGTGTTGAAGAAAATGCTCGCGGTGAGTGGAAGAGACTGGGACGCTGTTCTCCCTTTGGCTCTGTACGTAATACGGGGACAAACACAAAGCAGCTTGGGATGCTCAGCTTTTGAGATGCTCTACGGGCGGCAACCCCGCACGCTACTAGAGATGACCAAGGAGGCCTGGGAGAAAGAGACGGGGGAAAGCCATGGAGTATTGGACTATACCCAAGAGCTGAAAAACAAGTTGGGAAAGCTGCGAGAGCTGGCATACGTCCACCTGACCCAAAGCCAAACGCGACAGAAAAACCAATATGACAAAGGAAAAAAATGGAGAAAAATGATGGTTAACGACTGGGCTTTGGTGTTGTTACCTTCGGCAACCCAGCAATTTCAAAATGAGTGGATGGGACCGTATAGAGTTACGGCTACCATTGGAAAAACCAGTTATAGGTTACAAGTGTCCCCCAGGAAAACCCAGGTGTACCATATCAATTTGCTAAAAAAATGGATCGGCACCCCTCCCAAAGACGTACACCTCGCGATGCCCTCAACCGGTCCTACGGATTCTACGTTGGGGAACCTAAACGTAAACGACGACCTTACCCTACAGCAGAAAACGACCCTACACGAGACCCTGACTCCCTATGACCCTTTATTTTCGGATGTGCCCGGGAAAACCACAACAATAGAACACCGAATCGACACCTCTCCCGGAGCCATAGTGAAGAAACGACCGTACCGAATTCCAGCAGCCAAACGTACAGCTGTACAGAGGGAGGTCCGGGAAATGCTACGACTGGGGATTATCAGACCCTCACGCAGTGAATGGTCCTCACTGATAGTGATGGTACCAAAACCCGATAGAAGTACGAGGTTTTGTATGGACTTCCGGGCCTTAAACCAACTGTCCTCGTTCGATGCATATCCCATACCTCGTGTAGACGAACTCATCGAACAATTAGGGGAAGCCAAATACATCAGTACACTGGACCTGACAAAGGAGTACTGGCAGGTGCCGTTGAGGGAAGAAGACCACAAGAAAACGGCATTTGCAACCCCAGAGGGGTTGTTTGAATTCAACGTACTACCCTTCGGCTTACATGGAGCCCCCGCGACTTTCCAAAGGTTAATGAACAAAACCCTACGAGAATACCACTCCTTCACCTCGGCGTACCTCGACGACATCATAATCTACAGTACCAGCTGGGAGGAACACCTCGTACACCTGACCTTAGTTCTCCAAGCCCTACAGAGAGCCGGGTTACACATAAACGCCAAAAAGTCCAGAGTGGGCTACCAGAAAGTGAAATATTTGGGCTATATCCTGGGTCACGGGGTCATTGAACCACAGATCGTGAAGGTTAGAGCCATTTCAGACACCCCTTTTCCCTCCAACAGAAAGGAAATGAGAGCCTTTCTCGGGCTGATAGGCTACTATAGAAGATTCATTCCCTCCTTTGCCGAAATAGCCACCCCTTTAACAGACACCCTAAAAAAACATCACCCGTCCCAAGCTTTCCAGTCTCCATCCCCCGCAATGGGGAAAGCGTTTAACACTCTGAAAGGGATCATTACCACGAACCCGGTCTTGGCCTCCCCTGACTACAATAGGCCATTTATTCTCCATACTGACGCTTCTGACGATGGGGTGGGGGCGGTGTTATCGCAAAAGACAGAAGGAGGCATCGAGCACCCCATACTGTATATCAGTAGGAAGTTGTTCCCTAGGGAGGTGAAATATCCCACGATAGAGAAGGAGTGTTTAGACATTAAATGGGCCGTAGACAAGTTAAGATATTATCTGGAGGGCCACCCATTCACCCTATATACGGACCATGCCCCATTACAGTGGATGAGTCGGAACATGTCAAACAACCCCAGAGTCTTACGCTGGTTTCTGGCCTTGCAACCATTTTCATTTACCGTACAGCACCGAAAGGGGGTTGAGAATTGTAGTGCGGACTTTCTCTCACGACACCCTCTCCCCGATCGGGAGATTCCAGGGGGGAGGTGTGTGACAAGGAGCACGACCCCGACGCAGACAACATCCACCCCGTGAACACGGACTGCATGTTCAACTCCCTGTCCCTTCTTTACCTGCAGCACCCTGACACCCGGGACAGAGTGTCGTCCTTCCGAAGCACAGGAGAAAGGGAGGAGTACTGTTTCTTTAACTGGGATGAACTCACCTCTGAACACGCCCCCATTGATGACGACGCAGAGAGGGAGCGGACATATCCCGGAAGCTGGACCGAAGAGGGGTGTGTGAACACCAGCGAGGAGTGGAGAGTGCGGAGAGAGAGTCGAGCGGAGAAACCAGAGAAGGAGACGGAAGAGGAGATCGCCAGGCACCGACCAGCATTGCCGGTAGCAGAGCCAGGAGGCCAACGACCCTGTGACTTGCCCCGCCACATTTTCGGAGAAGCGTGGCACCAGCAGGTACGGGCTCGTATCGCGGGTTGGGCGGGACGCCAGAGTTTGCCTAAAACCTAGCAGCCGTACCCCTCACCATACCCTTCCCTCACAACACCCGTCACGTAGGGTAGTGTACAGAGCACGGTGCAATTCCTCCACTCCCTGGCCCCTCACGTGTGATTCCGTTAGAGCACTAGACTGACCTACTTCTCCCTTTTGTCCCTTCTCCCCCCCCTCGTCGAGTGGACCCGGAGAGCGACCCTATCCCGGAGATAACAGCACCCTGGAGCGGAGTAGGAGAGGGACGACGGCCACGATCCGACGACCGGCCCGAGACACAGACGAGGAGAGCACTCTACCCTTTTACCGCCCTACGATACACAGAAAAAGAGTATATAGAACAATAAAAACCTCAATAGAACGCCCTCCCGCCTCTGAGCCTCATTACATCCCGCGACAGGGTCTTTGTGCAACAAACTGCTATCGCCAAGTGGGTACTGTGGAGGGGAAACACCAAAGTACCTGCAAATGTCCTTTTCCCACAATATCGGCTCTCCATCTCCTCAAAGCGCCCGTATTTTCAGGCATGCTGTCCGCTAAATATGCGGCGGGGCGTTTCCGTGGCGAGGCGCGCCGCAATTAAATGTTCAAAACACCAGGTTGCCCTGCTCAGGTTGCCCTGCACAGGATATAATATATATATTACCTACTGGCGGTCGCCAGTAGGTAGTTATAGTTAGGACCTAGGTACTATAGGAAAATGGCAACATTCTATTCCAAATAACTTTGGCGCCGATTGACGAATCTTTGCGAAATTTTCAAAACTAATTCTTTTTTGGGATCAGCTCCTATGTTGAAAGTTTGGGGGTGATTCGTTATGGGGGGGTCGAGAAAAAAGGGGGGTCCCAAAACGTGTTTTCTCCATGTTAATTTCCATAGGAAACTTTAGACAAGGCTACAGGTCGAACGGGTGAACGGAATTACCCAAAATTTGGCAGGGAGAAGGGTCTTGGTCTAGAAAGCACGCTTTTGTTTATTTGGTGTAAATTAGTTCAGTAGTTTTTGAGAAATATCGAAATTTACAGATATCTATATATGGGAATTCTGCCCTCTGATTGGCTGAGGCGTTACGAGCACGAGCTTGTCGCTGATTGGCTGCGAGCGGTGCGAGCGGTTGTAACTAGGAAGTGTTGGCCACCATTTTGTGATTCCGTTGAAGTGAGTAAGGTGAAAAAAGGGGAAAAAGGGGGGAAAAAGGGGGAAATAGGAGGGTAGGAGCACTGTGACCTCTGTGGGGTGTTTAGGGTGTGCTATAGAGGGGGCAAAGCAAAGTATTTACCCCTACCGGTGTGTAAGTGGTGGGCTACGTAAATTAAGTGAGGTATTGGGTAGAGTCTGATATGAGTAAGGTGAGCTGGTGCGGGACTCGGGGATTAATGCGTGAGCCCAGATTGTGTGTCTTATGATGTGAAGTCATGTGCCGTGGCCGCTGCACTACAGTTGTGGAAGTAGTGTGCGGATGTGTTTATAACTACTAGGACGAATTACTGACCCGTACTGGTATGAAAGTCCTGGGGTACAGAATATATGTGAGGTATTGTCTAGAGTCCCATGTTGCTAAGCTGAGCTGCTGCCGGAGTCAGGGATTAAAGCGTGAGCCCAAACTGTGTGTCATATGCTGTGAAGTCATGTGCTCTGGCCGCTGTGCCACATCTCTGCAAGTAGTGTCAGCATGTAGTTATAGGTACTTGGAAGAACTTTTGTTTAGAACATTGTAGCTTGTGTATGGTGCTTAGGTGGTGTTGCATAGGGAGTGCGAAGGTAAATCAATATGGTATTTGTAGAGCGCAAACTACTCACCCCTATGGGTGAGTAGAGCTGGGGATCAGAGCGAGAGGTCTCTGCTGCAAAGTGAGATGGTCTGGCCGCTGCGTCACAGCTGTGTGGAGAATACATTTTGGCGAGGGTGCAGGAGTTGGCGTTATCTGGCCCTAAAATAGCGGGCCTAAGTTGTAAGCTATAGGGTGGCTCTAAAAAGAGCCCTTTTGTTCATTAGTTGGAGCTACATATAAGTGCGGATGCACAGCTTCAAGTTATTCAGAAAAACTTGGTTTCCCTGATCTGTGAAGTGTACTCCATCACTTCTGTATATATCCGCCATATCAAAATGTATGTTGTTGTTGTATATGGACCCCATTTTGTGGTCTCTGAGGTATGCAGAGACAGCTTTGTTGACTTTTTTCCGAGATTTTTCAATCTGAGGACAAAATTGTTTGGACCATTTCCACTTCTGTCTTTGGCATATATTGCCATGACAACGAGCAGGACGCACAGCCCCGTACGTTTTGCTTCTGTTAGCGGTCTAGCTAACCCGGCGTCAGCACGCTCCCATCTGACTCGTGCTTCTCGCGTGAGCGTGCCGGTGGGGGTCTTTATACGGACAAGGCGCGTTCAGACGCCACCAGTCTACTGCGGCTGGCGCGTCACTAGGTGGACGGCGGTTAACGAGTAAACAGAACTGTGAGTACTTAACCATTGACCTTGAGAGCGTCGTCTTGCACGGCCACGCTTCCACTTTTTCTTCCTATTTTGGATGGTTTCTGCGAGCGGATATACTTTACAATTAGCGCACAACGCTGTAATCCATGATCAGACCCACGTCCTCGTGTTCCCTCGGTCACTGGCTTTCTCATTCATTATAGCACGCACAAGGTTGGGAACTGACTTGTTTAATGAGAGGTTTTACTATTCCTCCTCGCTTCACACTCGTCAATTTGGCAGCCTCATCTTTATAGCTCCCCCTGATGGTGTCATAGCGGTCACCACGAAGTCAATTGCCATGTGTTATTCGAGTAGTCAAGCTTGGAGTGGCACTGGGATTTCTGCCTCACGGACTACTCCCAATGATGTTGGATACAATTGCTCTAACACCTGTAATTGTTTCTTTTGATTTTGTCTGTTTTCCCTCACCCTAGGACACTATAATTTAGTGTGTACTCCTCCCAGCCTCATATACAGCACAACCAAGGAGGGTGAGTTCCTTTGGATGAAGTATCTATCATAATCTGATTTATTTAATTTAAATATATGATGGGTTCTGGCATCAGTGATTGGATATTGTGCCTCCTTCATATACTTGCTTATAAGTCCTCCATACATTGCTCACCATCTTTGCATGCCACGGTTGGCTTGACACCACCATTTGTCTTGAGTAACCGCAGCTGCAATACATATGTTGTTTTAACATTATTTGTTGTTTATGCTTGTTTTGTTGTTATTTTCTCTCCCTGCAGGTGTGCTTTTTAACTACGGTACCACACTTTTTTAGGGTGCTGTATGCGTGCTCACTACTCAGTCTCTTATAGACATTGGGCACCACCAAAGAGGTGTAGGTAGCCGCATTTATTCCCTGGTCCTGATGAATTGCCATTTATTATATACAAAGGCAAGAAACATGTTGACCTCTTGATTACGTCAGCACATACACTCACTTAACTATTGGTGTCACATGTGCAGACTGTATATATCTTTTAACCAGGATGGTGACCACACTGCATTAAAATTATTTAGTGGATCACCTACCCCTGTTTTAATCACTTTAACTCCATTTGCACCTACACTCACATATGTCTTAATACTGTTTCTTCAACCCCACACACACATCACTCACCGGCGTTGGAATAAAAGATCTCCGCTAGGAAGGCCCTATTAGGTGCCTGATCGGGCATTGCACTTGCCGGCCCGATAAGGAGCAAAGACCCGGTGATGAAGCAAGACACCCGCTTGTTGGGTGTGTGAGGGTCTTCTTTTCCAAATAAGGAGTAACCTTTACTCCTGCTTCTCACTATAGTTTTCTGTCACCACTGTGCGATTCACTTGTTATTCTGTCACACCTTGCGTTTATGCTAGGAACTGCATACCTTCTGTTTCCACTATTGCTAGGGCATGTATGCTGGACCTTGATAGCGATAAAGTTTATTGTTATTCTTTCAAGCCCTCTTCTCCCTCTATTTGTTTAATATTGATTGTGCGGGTGATCCCCGCGGGATTATCAGGATACCGAGTAGTTAGACAGTGTCTCCTTGGACCATTGACCCTGGGAATTTGGCAAACTTTGACTTATTCCTATTCGTACCTATTTATGTACGCCATATAACATACAACTTTACCAAACCCCCCCACAAAACCCCCCCCCCCTCTCTTTTTATGGAGGACTTCCAAGGACTTAGCTTTGATGATGAAGCAGCAGCAACAATACTCAGAACACCTTCACTGCTGTCCGCTGATGGCTCTGCGGCTTCTGGGAGCCACGGAGAAGATTGGACATCCTTAAGTAACCTGAAACATGAGTGGCTCAAAGTGACACTCCATGGGGCCATGATGACTGAATATTTAAGAGCAAATATAGCACCCAACGGGCTTATCGTGAATAACTTTCCTCGGTTATTCCTAGAGGATGCTCTATTCAAAAAAGAATGGTCCCTGGTAGCATGGAAATGCACCAGGGACTGGCTCATTCTCATTATTAACACCGCAAAGAGAATAGCAGATGCCTTACTTATTAAGATCCAGACAGCGGAGGGTGCTATAAAGGTCATCATTCAAACCACTACATACAAAACCAAGTTAGCAGAAATTAATGCTGAACTTGCAGAGAACAGGGAGTACCTGATGAAGCAAAAGATATCCAAGCTTCAAAAAGATATCAAGAAGTTTTCTGCTGAAAAGGTTTACCCCTATCTCCGAGCAGATTATACCTCAACTGTTACAGGGTATTCGTCAGATGAAGGTTCAGGACCCTCTAGACGGAATTCCTCAACAAACAGTGACTCTAGTACAGGGAGTTGGAACGGTAACAATAGGAAAGCTAGACCATTCCAGGCACCAAGATTTCCAGCATTTAACATACCCCCATACCAGGTACCACCTATGTGGCAATATCCCATGTACCATCAAGGCCCTCCACCACCATTTTTTCCACCTGGCATGCAACAACCTTTTCCTTCTGGTATGCAACAACCTTTTTTAGACAGAGGTTGGGGCAGAGGAAGAGGGCGCAGAAGAGGGCGACAACAACAAAAAAGAGTCCAGTGGCAGGAACTCCCTCCCAGGACAATGGAAACCAGGAGTCAAACCAGGGACATGAGAGATTGATTGTCAATCTCTCACCCCGTATAATTACTCCTGTGGAAGAATTAGTACTCCAAAAAGGTCTGGGCTATGTTCCTACACCTAAAATTGATAGGTTTCGAGATACTTGCGAGGTTCAGAACCTTTTCCGCAAAGTGAGACTTCAAGCGTTCTTCCGGGATAGCCCCCCACCAACCAATGATGATTCAGGGCTCCATAGACCATCGACATTCACACCCACTCGCAGCATGGTCCCTCCTGAAGTACTAACTTTTGAACAGGCTGTCCTCAAGGACTTGAACACTGATACCAAGTGCGTCCCCTTTAACAACTTGTCCAATACTGAGTCAGTGGCCATTAAAACCTTGGCCAACGATAAATCTATCGTTATCAAACAAGCGGACAAAGGGGGAGCCACTGTTATTTGGTCCTCAGATGAATATGACATTGAATGCCGGAGGCAACTCAACAATACTAGATACTATGTCCCTATCAAAGACGATCCTACACCCAGGTTGACAAGGACCATTTGTACTATGGTCTCGACTGCTGAACTAGAAGGGTGGATTTCGAAAAAGGAGGCCATATTTCTGACAGCAAAAGAACCAGTAACCCCCTTCTTCTACTGTCTCCCCAAAATACACAAAGGGACTACACCGGTGCCCGGCCGACCCATTGTGTCAGGCATTGGGTCCATCCTGGAACCGCTGTCACAATTTGTTGATCATTTCATTCAACCCTTAGTGACCAGGACACCTTCCTACATTCGCGACACGACCGATGTCTTGCGCCTTCTTGAAGGGTTTCAGAACCCACAGGAAATAGACCTTTTGGTGACGCTTGACGTTGAGTCGCTTTACACAAATATTCCTCAACAAGCGACTCTTGAGGTCATTGAGGATGCCCTGATGAACAGCGATCATTCATTTCACACTCCTGTGCCATTCATTATGGAGTGTGCCAGCCTTGCCCTCACTCAAAATTTCTTTGAATATAATACCCAGTTATATCATCAAATCCAGGGGACTTCCATGGGCAGTACATTCGCGCCGAGCCTAGCATGTATGTACATGTCGGCCTTCGAAGCTAGGGACATACACCACTCCTCCAACCCCTTCGCCGCGAATGTACTGCTCTGGAAAAGGTTCATTGATGATGTCCTTATCCTTTGGAAAGGAGAATACACCGAGTGCATAGCATTTTGCACCTGGATGAACACATTGAACCCTTATTTGCGATTCTCACATACCATTTCTGACTCAGAAGTTCCCTTCTTGGACCTTTGTATCCGCCTCAATGACAACAAGGTCACCACGAGTCTTTACCGTAAACCCACCGACAGGAATAGCTTACTCCTCTTTAGTAGCTTTCATCCAAAAGCATTGAGGGAAAATCTGCCATTTGGGCAATTCTTGCGCATTAGGAGAAATTGCAGTTCTGTGTTGGATTACCAGAGAGAATCAGGTATGCTCATGGAAGATCTACTTAAACGAGACTATCCACGCCATGTAGTGGCAAAGGCTCGCAAACGAGCCAGAAACAACAACAGGGAGAGCTTGTTGGAAATCAACGTCAAGGCTCCTGATAAGTGCATCACATGTGTCACGACCTTCACCCCGGACTCCAATAGGATAAAATCCATCATCAAAAAACATTGGGGTATCCTCAACACCGGCGATTTGGATTTACAGACACCCAGATTTGCATTTAAGCGCACGAGCAACCTTAAGGATCTATTGATCCACACTAGACCTAAGAAACCTATCCACAGCTCGCAAAGAATGCTATGGGATCTTCCCCCAGTCAAAGGGCACTATCCCTGTGGGTCGTGCTCCATGTGTGCCCAAACTCTCACCAGCAAGGAAGTGACATTGCCCAACGGTCTTACATGGAACATATCTAAACACACAAACTGTAACTCTTCGAACTGTGTTTACATGATGCAATGCCCATGTGGCCTTCCCTATATAGGCATGACGACTCGCCCAGTGAAGACTCGTATGTTAGAACATAAGAGTAGCTTCCGATGCGCAAAAACAAACACTAAAATGACTACCCATTATCATCTTGAACGTCATCCTCCAAATTCTTTTAAATGGATTGTCCTTGAATCACACCCTCAAATGTCAAAGAGAAGCCTCTTCAGACTTGAACAACGTTGGGTCCTGAGGTTATCCGCTGACACTACGGGCCTTAATGAGGACATTCCGTGGAGTATGCTGACCTGATTTCACCAGTTTCCTTTCCTTGAGTTACTACTTCCTCTTGGCTGTCACTCTTATAAAAAAATAAAAAAGACCTTTTATTTTTACCAGTACTTAAGAGTTTCCTGGTGTTTGCTGGGGCACTGTTATTATGAACCCTCATAATATAAAACCCTCATTTTTGCCAGTGAATATGAGTATCCTGGTGTTTTGATGGGGTACTGCTAATATGAACTCCTCAGCTGCTTTACTCAATTCCCCAGCGGGCCTCTTTGACCCCTATGGAGTTCGTTTCGTAACTTGAGTGCCTCCTACACTTTGCCACGTCAGCCGATGTTGATATGCACCGTCTATTATCGACGGTCGTTTGCCGTCGTGCGTCGTCATATCGCCATGACAACGAGCAGGACGCACAGCCCCGTACGTTTTGCTTCTGTTAGCGGTCTAGCTAACCCGGCGTCAGCACGCTCCCATCTGACTCGTGCTTCTCGCGTGAGCGTGCCGGTGGGGGTCTTTATACGGACAAGGCGCGTTCAGACGCCACCAGTCTACTGCGGCTGGCGCGTCACTAGGTGGACGGCGGTTAACGAGTAAACAGAACTGTGAGTACTTAACCATTGACCTTGAGAGCGTCGTCTTGCACGGCCACGCTTCCACTTTTTCTTCCTATTTTGGATGGTTTCTGCGAGCGGATATACTTTACAATTAGCGCACAACGCTGTAATCCATGATCAGACCCACGTCCTCGTGTTCCCTCGGTCACTGGCTTTCTCATTCATTATAGCACGCACAAGGTTGGGAACTGACTTGTTTAATGAGAGGTTTTACTATTCCTCCTCGCTTCACACTCGTCAATTTGGCAGCCTCATCTTTATAGCTCCCCCTGATGGTGTCATAGCGGTCACCACGAAGTCAATTGCCATGTGTTATTCGAGTAGTCAAGCTTGGAGTGGCACTGGGATTTCTGCCTCACGGACTACTCCCAATGATGTTGGATACAATTGCTCTAACACCTGTAATTGTTTCTTTTGATTTTGTCTGTTTTCCCTCACCCTAGGACACTATAATTTAGTGTGTACTCCTCCCAGCCTCATATACAGCACAACCAAGGAGGGTGAGTTCCTTTGGATGAAGTATCTATCATAATCTGATTTATTTAATTTAAATATATGATGGGTTCTGGCATCAGTGATTGGATATTGTGCCTCCTTCATATACTTGCTTATAAGTCCTCCATACATTGCTCACCATCTTTGCATGCCACGGTTGGCTTGACACCACCATTTGTCTTGAGTAACCGCAGCTGCAATACATATGTTGTTTTAACATTATTTGTTGTTTATGCTTGTTTTGTTGTTATTTTCTCTCCCTGCAGGTGTGCTTTTTAACTACGGTACCACACTTTTTTAGGGTGCTGTATGCGTGCTCACTACTCAGTCTCTTATAGACATTGGGCACCACCAAAGAGGTGTAGGTAGCCGCATTTATTCCCTGGTCCTGATGAATTGCCATTTATTATATACAAAGGCAAGAAACATGTTGACCTCTTGATTACGTCAGCACATACACTCACTTAACTATTGGTGTCACATGTGCAGACTGTATATATCTTTTAACCAGGATGGTGACCACACTGCATTAAAATTATTTAGTGGATCACCTACCCCTGTTTTAATCACTTTAACTCCATTTGCACCTACACTCACATATGTCTTAATACTGTTTCTTCAACCCCACACACACATCACTCACCGGCGTTGGAATAAAAGATCTCCGCTAGGAAGGCCCTATTAGGTGCCTGATCGGGCATTGCACTTGCCGGCCCGATAAGGAGCAAAGACCCGGTGATGAAGCAAGACACCCGCTTGTTGGGTGTGTGAGGGTCTTCTTTTCCAAATAAGGAGTAACCTTTACTCCTGCTTCTCACTATAGTTTTCTGTCACCACTGTGCGATTCACTTGTTATTCTGTCACACCTTGCGTTTATGCTAGGAACTGCATACCTTCTGTTTCCACTATTGCTAGGGCATGTATGCTGGACCTTGATAGCGATAAAGTTTATTGTTATTCTTTCAAGCCCTCTTCTCCCTCTATTTGTTTAATATTGATTGTGCGGGTGATCCCCGCGGGATTATCAGGATACCGAGTAGTTAGACAGTGTCTCCTTGGACCATTGACCCTGGGAATTTGGCAAACTTTGACTTATTCCTATTCGTACCTATTTATGTACGCCATATAACATACAACTTTACCAAACCCCCCCACAAAACCCCCCCCCCCTCTCTTTTTATGGAGGACTTCCAAGGACTTAGCTTTGATGATGAAGCAGCAGCAACAATACTCAGAACACCTTCACTGCTGTCCGCTGATGGCTCTGCGGCTTCTGGGAGCCACGGAGAAGATTGGACATCCTTAAGTAACCTGAAACATGAGTGGCTCAAAGTGACACTCCATGGGGCCATGATGACTGAATATTTAAGAGCAAATATAGCACCCAACGGGCTTATCGTGAATAACTTTCCTCGGTTATTCCTAGAGGATGCTCTATTCAAAAAAGAATGGTCCCTGGTAGCATGGAAATGCACCAGGGACTGGCTCATTCTCATTATTAACACCGCAAAGAGAATAGCAGATGCCTTACTTATTAAGAGGTAGGGGAGCTCCTATTCCGGAATCGTGGAAAGGGGCGGAGGTCGTCCCTATTTTTAAAAAGGGGGCCAGGGACGACCCGTCTAACTATAGACCTATAAGCCTGCTGGATATAACCCAAAAGGTAGTCGGGAAGGTGTTGTTGGTCAGATTATCACAATGGATTGACGAAACCAATATCCTTTCCGACTACCAGGCAGGATTTAGAACAGGCACTGGTACTATTGAACAGACATTTAGATTGCTACTAGTGTATTGGAAGGTGGTGGTCCTAGGCAAGGGCAGTCTTTATCTCGCATTTATCGATTTAAAGACTGCCTTTGATTTGGTACCCAGGGAGACCCTCTGGAGAGTTCTTGCTGACATGGGGGTGCCCCACTACTTACTCTTGTTAATTGCAAGGTTGCATGAAAACAACTTTGCCCAGATTAGATGGGGCAGGGATGGAGAGAGAACTAGTAGAATCCCGGTAGAGAGAGGGGTCCGCCAGGGATGTGTTCTAGCCCCCACCCTTTTTTCTTTATATGTGAACGGTGTGGTTGAGCATCTGCTGAACGATCCTTCAGATGAACCATCCCTGGCAGGGGAACGTATCCCTACCCTCCTCTTCGCGGACGACACTCTTTTACTCTCCAAATCCCCTATGGGCCTCCAAAAACTATTAAATAACTTCCAACTCTTTTGCGCTAAACGGGGCCTGGTAATCAACACTGACAAAACGAAATATCTTGTGATGAACCCCCCCAAAAAACTTGTGCGCCCTTTGAAATTAAATGCCGTACCTTTGGGGAGGGTGGATGTGTTTGATTACCTAGGGATTCGCTTATCTCATAATATGCAATGGGCCCCCCACTTATGCAAGATGTTGCTAGCCCACAAGAGAGTAACAGGGGCCCTACTGAAGGAACAGCGCTCCTGTGCTATTAGACCTATAGCCCCTGTTATGGAAATTTATGCAGCAAGGGCAGTCAGCTCTGCTCTTTACGGGGCTGAGCTGTGGGGTTCATGCAATACTAGTGAGTTGTCAAGAGCTGAGAGAAAGTTTTGTAGGGCCATCATGTCACTCCCTCAAGGTACTCCAACGACCCCACTGATGCTCGACCTAGGTTGTCGTCCTATTGATGACCTGGCGAAACTTCGCCCTCTACTGCTATGGGCCCGACTATGGCGTGTCCCGGAACTAGCTAAATATGCCAAAGGCCTTTCAGAAGTTATGTCACTCCCGGGATGGCACAAGATAAAGTGGCTGAGCGACATGAAAATCCTCTTGTGCAATCTTGGGCTAAGCGCAGCATGGGAAAACAGGTCTTCCCCCCCGAAAGCTACGCTTAAGTCTCTATATTGGAATTGGATTGCGACCCAAAGAAAAACGAACTGTACATTGGGTAGACTTACGGAGGACTTTCTGGAATTCAAGGAACAGCCGATCCGGGAACTGTACCTCGACATTATTGAGAGACCTCATGATAGATCTCTTTACTTCAAATTTAGGACCGGGACTCTCCCACTTTATGTTTTTACTTCCCGGTGGAATCCCCCTGCCCAGACCACTGAATTTTGTCCTTTTTGTATATCCAGACAAGAGTCTGTGGCCCACTTTTTATTTGAATGCCCACAGTATGTTTACCCAAGAAGAAGATGGCTCAAGCAATTGTGCCGTTCCTTAGGCACTAGGCACTACATTGAGGCGTTACGTATTTTAATGTCTGACTCCCGCCCTCTGTATGCTTGCGCCCTATCAAAATTTCTATCTTGGGCATGGCGCATTAGAAGCAAAAGGCTTAAAGAAATTGTTTAATCCGTTCTTAACATCTATTTATGATATGTCTTATTCTTATTGTAATATTTGGATTTTAACCTAAATGAATTTAAACTTTTTTAATTGTAAAGCTTTTATGATATGTTTTTATCGAAATAAAGCCTTTGACTGACTGACTGACTATGCTAGGAACTGCATACCTTCTGTTTCCACTATTGCTAGGGCATGTATGCTGGACCTTGATAGCGATAAAGTTTATTGTTATTCTTTCAAGCCCTCTTCTCCCTCTATTTGTTTAATATATATTGGAATATACAAAGACAGTTTGAGGCAAAAGTAACATCAATTGTCCAAAGGTGTCCTTCATAAGCATTTCCAAATCTACCCCAGTCAATGTGCCTAGGTCGTTTCCACCACAGTGCACAATCATGAGGTCAGGGTGTTGGAGATGCAAACAGGTTTTAACCAAGGCAACAATTGGTGCCACTTCAATCCTCTCCGTCTGAACCATTTAATGTCCACATTTTGTAAACCTAGGTCTTAGTCAATACATCTCTGTTCTGCATACCTCTTGCACCAGAAAACATAGCTATGTCCTACGATCCACACTAGCATTTTGAAGGTATGGCTGGAAGGTATGGAAAGATGTCTGTAGCTCATGCAGTTCCTTCGTAGAATAAGAGATATGTTTAAAGATGGGGAACTAGTTTCTTTTCGCATACAAAATGGTACCTGATTGGGAGATGAAAAGCATTGTTTTTTAAAAGTAGAGTGCACATTCGTTTTGTGGAAAAGTATGTTTGTGATTGGTTAAGAAAAAGCACGTACATATTATAGTACATATTAAAGGATAAAATTTGCTCAACTCAACCACACCTGCTACTTGCATTTGGAAGGCACTGTTCGAACTTAAAACAATTGTAAACTTTTAACCTGCACGTGCCGTTAAATGTTCGAGAAAATGTTGCGGTAGGTTTAAAAAAATTTATGAACTTTTAACCTCCATGCGTTGTAGAATGTTCTATAAAGTGTGTTCTGACTTCGATGTGTACTTGAATATTAAAAAAACTATTTATATGGAAAAGTAGAAAGACAGTAATAGAGAGAATTTTTGAAAGCTAAAAGAATCAAGCAACTATTGTAATTTGTTCTGGATTACCTACTGGCGGTCGACAGCAGGTAGTTATCACTGTTAATGGTCTGAAAGTGCAGTGTTGCTCAGAGTGGCATGGTGGTGATATGATATGGTGCTACACTCGGGTTTGAAACTGAGAGTCTAAACCGGGAGGTCATTGCTGTAAAGTGATGTGGTCTGGTGTTTGTAGCATACGTGTGCAAGTAGTGTTAGTAGGCGTTTATACCATACAGGGAGTGGGAAGCGAACTACTGACTGCTACTATGTGTTGATAGTATTCCGGAAGTGGGAAGCGAAGTAGTTACACCTACCGGTGTGAAGACTTGGGGATGAAACTGAGCTGATTGCTATAAAGTGATGGGCTCTGGGCGGTGTAGGATACTAGCCGCTGTAGTGTGTAAGTAGTGTTAGTATGTGTGTATAGTATATAGGGAGTGGGAAGCAAACTACTCATCCCTACTGGTGTGAAGATTCAGAGATTAAACCGTGAGCCTAAATTGTGAGCTCATTGCTGTAAAGTGATGTGCTCTGGGCGCTGTAGCATATTTGTGGAACAAGTGTTAGTTTACGTTTATACAATATAGGGAGTTGGAAGCGAAAGTCTTACCCCTACCGGTGTCAAGACTCGTGGATGAAACTATGAGCTCATTGCTGTAAAGTCATGTGCTCTGTGTAGTATTCCGGTGTAAGTCATAGTAGAATGTTAGCATGTAATTCTACTAGAATCTAAGGGACATATTATCAAGGAACGGCGTTAAAATTATCGCCGCTTTAGCGGCAGGAAACTGCTGCTAAAACGGCGATAATGGGCTTGATAATATGCCGTACAAAATTCCAATAGAAGCCCATGTTAACATGAGAACATGGGCTTCTATTGGAATTCTCTACGGCATATTATCAAGCCCATTTTCGCCGTTTTAGCGTTAGTTTCCTGCCGCTAAAGCGGCGATAATTTTAACGCCGTTCCTTGATAATATGGCCCTCAGTATGTAATGTTAGAATGTAGGGCTGTCATGAGGGGAACCTTGCGGAGTTTGTACAAAGTGCTGGATTAGACGGTTGCTTTGCTGTCTGCTCCAGTTGGTGGTTGTTTCAAGTGTCTTGTTTTCTTGTAATAGATCTACTTATTGGATTCACTGCTGTCTGCCTCTTCACTACATAAATTGCTTGTGTTGTGCTGAAGACCCGTTTTGTTCGTGTAGCTGGTTCTACTCATGCCAGGGTCGTCGGCTCATTGAACTATGTCAACCGACTTCTGGTAGGATTTATATTTTTAGATTTTGCACTTCCTCTGCTTCTTCACTACATTCTGGTCGCTGTACTACACGTATGTAAGTAGTGTTAGTATGCGTTTATAACAAATGCATCATGGTAGTAGGGAGGGCGACCTCTCAGGCGCAGCTCATACAATGTCCCGGGGTGTGTATTCACTGGACATTTGTGTTTACTATTAGAGGGTGGTGCATGGCTTCCACCCTGTGATAGCAAATACTTGTTCGACTACTTGAAGCGAGAGGAGGAAAACCTCGTATCGCTGTAATAGAGGGGATGCGGATGGTAAAAATGGAGAGAAAAGAACAAAACAAAAAAAGCGGGGTCTCACCCGTTCTTTTAAATGAGGCCCCTGGAGGGTGGGTAATGTTCCATGGCCAATCCAATTATTATATTGCGGGGTCTCTGTAGGACTGGGGATCTTAATGTCACATGTAAATTAGGCGCGGAAGAGCACAGAGACGTTTTGCAGCCTAGGGGAGCGCCACCTTCCAGGGTATTGTTTACTAATTGTTCGGGGGGTTCGAGGCCAACTGAAGTCCGGGGATCGCCACACTCCGGGTCTTTATTTAAACATGCAGGGTGGGCCTCGGAAGTCCCCGAAGCCTCGGTGGTCCTAGACAGTGCCTTATTTGTTCTGTAATCACACGGGAAGTACTTATGGTGTTATAAAGCGATACACTCATAAAACACTTGCAGTTGTACAATTACCCATACTTCATTTGTCTAATAGTCAGTCAGATTATGTTTGGTAGGTGCACTCTAATATTAAATAATGTTGTCCTTAAAATCTCCTATAAACAGATAATTTTCACAAAAAACAATAGACAAGTGTCGTCAGAAAAAGAAGACCTATACACTCAGTTATTTATTTGAAAAAATAAGTAACATTTATTAAAACAGAAATAAATAGAAATGTAACTTTAATAGAACAGTATAATAAAAAAAAGTGGGTTGGACTCCAGTGGAAGCAGCGTAGGAAATCTGCCAGACAAAAATGAAACATAAGTATGCATGCTATGTGAAAGAGGTAAAGAAAGGTAGTCCGAATGAAAGGACCATAGTGAGAATGGAAGGGAGGGGGAGTGGGTGGAAGGGAGAAGGGGAGGGAGAGTCAAAAGAAGAGAGGGAGGAGGAGACAGAGCGTTGTCCTATTGCACCCAGCCCTTAGTGTTTACCCTCAGTCACCTGTTTGTCTAGGACGCTGGGGTCTACGAGAAAGAGTGTGGTTCAGCAAGTCCTTAAAATTAAATACATGAGGCCAGAGATTATGGGCCATATTATGAAGGAAGGGTGATAACATTATCTCCGCTTTAGTGGCAGGAAACTGGCGCTAAAGCGGCGATAAGGGGTTGATAATATGCCCTTGTGAATTCCCTAAGAAGCCCAGGTTCTGGTGTGAACCTGGGCTTCCATGGGAATTTACAAGGGCATATTATCAACCCCTTATCGTCGCCTTAGCGGCAGTGTCCTGTCACTAAAGTGGTGATAATGTTATCTCCGTTGTTTGATAATATAGTCCTACATTATTAGCTACGGGAAAATCGCTTGCATGCACCTGTGCACCCAGGGTGCTGTACCCCAACCCCTTCCCCGGCACTGTGCTCAATTGTAGGTCTTGCACACCGAGGCTTCACTGCTCACCTGCCACCACTGATGTGTCCCACTACGTGTTGGTGCAAGCTCCTAGTCCGGGGTATGTTTGTCCAATAGACCAGGTCTCCGGTCGGGGACGGTGTCTTGATACCACGATGGAGGGTGTCAGAATGCCAGGGCATCATTGCGGGGTCAGCTCCCGCTCCGCCCTTCTTGTGGCAATCAATGGAATGTCTGAAAAGGGAGAAATAATTTAATGGTGGAAACGTCTGGGGGTAAATGAAGGTTTATTTCAAGCTTGATAGAAAATAGGAGTTGAGTGCTTCCTTCATTTTTGAAGTACGATCTACCAACTGTTAGTGGTAATCGTGGTTCAAAGAGGAGTTGGAGTGCACGAGAATACACAAGGTTAAATAATAATATGTTATGCCAACGTTCACATACAAAGGTACAGAGCGCATGCTAGAAGCATAATGTGCACGTGTAATGCAGTGGCGGGAGCCTGTGTGCATGTACACTTAGTAAGGAGCTCACTATAGTGTCTTAAAAGCCAAGCCATGTGTCTGTAGGGCAGCTCTGCCCGCTGGCTCAGGCCTACAGTACGGTCCAGCAGGTCCTTAAAATTAGACCGATGTGACTGAATGAGGTCAGAGATCATATCATTATGCACAGCAACATCGCTTTTTCACACATGCGCACTCAGGGTGATTGCCGACCTGCGGAAAAATGGCAGACGGCCTTTCCGTCCACTGCGGTACCCCACACCATACTAATATGGCGGGGTAAAATAGGAACAGATGGCTGGCGGATCGCCACCGCCGGGACGGCGGTAGCCACCGCCGCACCGGCAGTGGCGATCCACCCGCCATACTAATAGGCCCCATAGACTGTGGACTGAGGCAGACTGGCCTACTGAGTTGGGGGCCCTCCCTCTCCAGCTAACTCTGTCGAAAGATTGGGTGTCCGATTTTACTGTGAACTATTTATGGTAGACCAGATTTCCTTTCCAACTTTTGCCTGTTTCTTCAAACTGATTCTGTTGAGGAAATAAGCCTTTCTTGTAAATCAAAGAAAAAAACATATCCAAATTCCAGGGTGCAATCACCATCTGGTCAACACAATGACATTTCCATAAATGGTTCAGAATGGGCAGTAGCTGTCCGCTGAAATAAAAATGAATTTCAATGTTTTCAAACACCTCATGTATCAGTAGATAATGAAGGCCAAACGACTATCGCCATATCGCCCTCAAAGGTTATCAAATTACCCAGGCACACCCTACTCTGGTGAAGCACTCTTTCAGCTTCTGTATAACATTGCTGGGCACTGCATCACTGCTCCCGCTCTCATGACGGGATCACTGGACGTTGCCAGTGTTGGGTTATATCTTACATTGTGCCATGATTAGAGGTAAGTTTACAAATAGTGTGTAGTGTTTGGAAATGACTAAGTCCCAAATTGTCAAGAATAGTCAACACTGGTGACGTCACCTTTGAGGTACCACTATTTCATGTGAAGGTCCTGTAGCTACCTTCAAAAACAATTGTATTGAAGGGCAGAGCCACAGGGTGATAGAATGCATCTTCCCGTTCCCTTCTTCAGTGGCACAGTGATGAGTGGGTGTGCCCAAATTGCTTCAGTTGTGAATCGTATGAAATAATTTTATTATTTGCCTGAGTATGAAACTTAGGGTTGGTGAGTAGCTACTTGAGTGTCTATATGGGTTATTGATTGGTTGTCTGAGTATTTGTATGGGTGCTTGAGTGTCTCTGTGGGTGGGTGGGAGGTGTGTGACTGTGCATAGATGTCTGAGTAGGTGATTCACTGGGTGTATAAGTTCAAGAGTGCATCTGTGAAGGGCTGACTGGGTGGGTGAGTGTGTTTATGGGTGTGTTGGTGAGTGAATGGATGTCTCAGTGGTACATTTGTGAGTAACTACATATGTGAAAGGCAGTAAATGTGAGTGTTGGAGTATATAAATGACTATATGTGAGAGTGGCTGTATGGATGAGTGTGTGCTTGTGTCAGTGATTGTATAAGAGATTAAGTATGTGTTAGTATCTGTATGAATAAGTGAAGTGGTGAGTGTATAACTGTATAGGTGAGTAAATTGGGAGTGTGATTGATTTTTTGCATGACTGACTAGGTGTGTGAGTAACTCTTTGGGTGAGTGGTAGTGTGTGAGTGTCTGTATAGACGTATGAGTATATATCATAGTGCTGTATTGATGACTGACTGCATGTATGAGTGACTGTATTGGTGAATGAGTGGACGTGTGTGTAGACCTAGGAATCAGTGAGTGGGTATGTAGTAAGTGGTATTGGTATGCCTAAGTTTTCAAAAATGGTAGTCTGTATTTTAGAGTGGGTGTATCAAAGGTTATATTAGGGTGTGAGGAGGTGCATCAGATTATCATGTGTATGATGTTATCAGTGATGTCGTCAGTGATGTCACTGACCATGTCATGAATGATGTAATATGTGACGTCATCAGCAGTGCATTGCAGGGGCGCGAGTTATAGTTAGCTCAACTAACTATTACGGCCGCATTTCTCTGGTTTGGTACGAGTGAACTGTCCAACTAACTATAACGTCCCTGAAACCTGTGGTTTTTTCAGTGGATTTCCAAGGTTTGTAAATGCTAATTTCTAACTATAACATCCCTGAAACCTAAGGTTTTTTCAGTGAATTTCAAAGGTTTTTTAAATGCTAATTTCTAACTATAACGTTCCTAAAACCTATGGTTCAAAGGTCTTTTAAATGCTAATTTCTAACTATAATGTCCCTGAAACCTATGGCTTTTTCAGTGAATTTCAAAGGTTTTTTTAAATGCTAATTTTTAACTATGCCTACAGAGGTAGGACATGTGCAGAAAGAGGAAGAAAAGCACAGAAAGAAGCAAGAGAAATGCAGAAAGAGGCAGCAGAAGTCCAGAAAGACAAAGAAAGGTGCAGAAAGAAGCAAGAGATATGCAGAAAGAACCAACAAAGGTGCAAAAAAGAGGCCTTTTTGTAAAGTCATCCTGTGCCCCCAACTAGTTGCTGACTGGTACTGGTGGTAACTGACTCTTACTAACCAGGCCCGGAGCCAGTGTTATGCTGAAAGACACTTAGAATACAGTGAAAACACCTACAATCACTAGGACAGACTATGGGTTGAGGTACCCCTGTGATTGGCATGACCTTCCCTGTAAGGCCCTAGTACATAATAGGGCAGGGGGATTACAACTACCTATAAGTCACAGGTGCAGAAAGAAGCAAAAGAGGTGCCAAAACAGGTAAGAGAGGTGTAGAAAGAAGCAAGTAAAGTGCAGAAAGAGGCAAGAGAGGTGCAGAAAGATGCAACAGAGGTGCAGAAAGAAGGAAGAGAAGTGCAGAAAGAGGCAGCCAGGAAAACATTGGGCAGACTGTTTTGTTAATTAAAGCCTGTATACCAGGATGAGGCACATATATTTTTATACTATCCTTAAGAGCAAGTGGTGGGTTCTGAGTGAGCAAAATTGCATCGAGATCTGTGCATCAATAGAGACCAAGCGCTGGCTAAAATTCATGCTTGATTTTTACAATAAAGTGCATGATGTGCTTAATGTGCAAATATTTGTCAGTGCTAAGGTTCAGGGTGACTTAAGCATAAATTGTATTACAAATAGTGACTGGCAGCTATTGCAGGCCTGTGATTAGCAGCATGGCCTGGCCATCCGGCTTCTTAATTGAGTGCTTAACAGCAGTCTGATTCGAGCAGCTGGCAACAATGTGCAAGTGTACCGTGAAAAGTGCTTAGTGCCAGAACGGCTCAATGAATGGGTGCAGGGCGTCTGGGGTTAACCCGCCTTGGGGCAATAAACTATCTTCTTCATTTTAATTCAACAAATAGTTTAAAACCTGTAATAAGACGATAACACAATAAGACAGATGTATTCCTAGGATACCAATAAAAGGATACAAGGAACTGATTGTGCAGAAGGCGGGGGTATCACGGAGGCAGCGGAGCCCATATAGCTAGTTTACAGGTTCTTTGCCGCTGCCTCTGCAGCTTTGAGTTCCTGATCTGAGTTCAGCAGTAGGGCCAGACTTGCGAGCTGGACCCTCAGCCACTCCTGGTTTATTGATCCTTCCAAGGTGCAAGATGTGTGCAGATTGTTGGCGCTGGAGTTGCTGATAAGGTGAGGGTGCAGGCGTAGTCGTTCTCAATGAGGGTCACAATGATAAGTTCCGCACTGCATCTGGAACGGTGTTACCTACTAGACCTTTTTCTCATTTGTTGATGGAGGTTTCCGTGGCTGCTAAAAATTTTACCAGGCGGCAGCTCAGTTGTACGTCGTCGCCGAAGAAGCTTGCCAGCACCACTTGCCTGCAGGACCTTATATGTTTCTTGTTGAATAGCAGTCTCAAGAGGATCCTGCGTTCCTGTATTAGCTCCCGGCATATGGTGATGAGGTGCGCTATGTTCTCTTCACCATCCCCATGGGAAAACAGGTGGAGTGAAAGGGTATTGAGATGGTTTGAAAGAATATCCAGTCAGGACCCTTGAGAAGATGCGTGAGGTGCTGAGGTGGAGGATGGGGCATGCGTCACTTGATGGATGGATGGATGGATGAATGGATGGGATCCCCTTGTAGACAAAACGGTCAGTCAGTTGGTAAACAGGTAGAGTGGAAGTGTATGGAGATGGTTTGAAAGAAGATCCTGTCAGGAACCCCTGAGAAGACACGTGAGTGGCTGGGGTGCATGCGTAACTCGATGGATGGGTGGATGGATGGATACCCTCTTAGATAAAGCGGTCAGTGAGTTGGTGAACAGGCTGAGTGGAAGGGTATGGAGGTGGTTGGAAAGAGGATCCAGTTGAGGGACCCCCGAGAAGACCCGTGAGTGGCTGGGGGTGGGGCATGCATGCATGACTCGATGGATAGATGAGTGGATGGATGGATACCCTTGTGTATAAAGTGGTTAGTGAGTTGGTGAATGGGTGGAGTGGAAGGGTATGGAGAAGGTTTGAAAGAGGATTCTGTTGAGGGACCCCTGAAAAGACCTGTGAGTGGTAGGGGGTGGGGCATGCAAGCGTGACTCCATGGGTAGATGGGAGGAGGGCCCTATAGATGAAAGTGTCAGAATCCACCCGGATTCCAACCGCCACCAAGTCAACCATCCATACATGCATTCATCCATCTATCTGCCCCTCACACATCTATTTCTATTTTCTATTTAGGGAGTTTTGTAAAGCGCTTGGTGACGCACAGCGGCGTGTCCCCGCGCTAAGGAGCGGCTGCTAACTGGAACCTACAGAAGTGGAATACTTTACTGTTCGAATAGTGTAGTTTTGAGCTTGGCTCTAAAGATTAGTTCAGATGGTTCGAGACGCAATATTAAGGGTAATGTGTTCCATCTGACGGCTGCAAGGTACCTAAAGGATCTTCCGCCCATCCGTGCTCTGGACACCTTGGGGACAACAAGGCGTCCCGAGCCAGAAGATCTGAGGGAGCGGGACGGTTCATAAGGTGTCAGCAGTCCTTTCAAAGGGAGAGGAGACCTCCCGTTGATGATCCGATGGCACATGCAGAGTGCTTTGAAATCAACCCTACTTCTGATCGGGAGCCAGTGCAAGGACCGAAGGGCCACCGAGGATGCGGCTCTTCTGGGTAGTCTAAGTACTAGCCTAGCAGAGGCATTCTGTAAGACCTGTAAACGGCTCAGATTCTTCTTCGGAGTCCCTAGATAGAGGAGGTTGCCATAGTCCATCTTTGAGGTGACTAGTGCATGCACAAGGGTTTGACGGGCCTTTACAGGTAAAAACTTCAATGCCTTCCTGAGACTTTTGAGGGTCCCAAAGCATGATCTGACCACCCGGTTGATCTGAGGGCCGAAGGTCAGGTCGGAGTCGAACCAAATGCCCAAGTTCTTTGCTTTCAGGCATGGGATAGGTGTTGAGCCAAGGCATGGAGGCCACCATGCCGACGTCCACGCCGATCGGTCTCCCCCTACGACAAGCACCTCGGTCTTATTTCCGTTAAGCTTAAGGCAGTTTGCGGACATCCAGGCAGCTAGGTCTTGCATACAGGCTCTGAAGATGTCCGCCGAAAGATCGGGTGCGCGCGACAGGGAGATCACCAACTGCGTGTCGTCGGCATAGGAAACCATTCGGAGGCCGTAGCTCTCTACCAAGGAGGCAATCGGGGCTACGTAGAGATTAAAAAGTGTTGGGCTCAGGGACGAGCCCTGCGGCACCCCCTGGTCCAGAGCAATTCGCTCAGAGTAATAGTCACCCTGCCTCACTTGGAAGCCTCGGCCTGCGAGAAATGAATAAATCCATTTCAACGCTGCCCCTCTCACCCCACCTTTGCTCAGACACTGTAGCAAGATGGAATGTGCCACAGTGTCGAACGCCGCGCTAAGGTCTAAAAGGATGAGAGCCATGGTTTGACCCTCGTCAGCACCCTGCCTGAGAGTTTCGGAGGCCCTAAGAAGGGCAGACTCGGTGGAGTGGCGTGGCCGGAACCCGAATTGAGTCGGATGAAGAAGGTTACTGTCCTCCACATATTTCATTAGCTGCTTATTTACCACCTTCTCTGCTACCTTCGAAAAATATGGCAGGAGAGAGATGGGGCGTAAGTTATCCAGCTTATCGAGGCCAATGTTAGGCTTCTTGCGGAGGGGAAGCACCACAGCCTGTTTCCAGTCCACAGGTAGAGAACTGGATCGAAAGGAGACATCTAGCAAATGCCTGATGTAAGGTTCCAGTGTCTCTATGCTGTCACTCAGCCTTTTTGGGGAAGCAGGATCGCGTGGGGAGCCAGATCTGGCGGATCTGCAGATTTTAACGAGATCCTCCGATAGAGGAGTGGTGAAATGAAGTAGCAGATCTGAGTCAGCTTCAGCTCCTGCTAAATCTGCAGGTTCTTCCGCTAAGGGTGGCGTGTCGGGAAAAGCAGAGTAAATCTTGCGCACTTTGTCTCCGAAGTAGTTAGCAATGCGATTGCATGCTGTTACTGAGTAATCTTCATCTCGAGTAACGGTTATTGGGGTGGAAAGGGATTTATATATGCTAAACAATTCCCTAGCCGAGTTTTCCGCCACGTGAATTTTATCTGCATAATAGGTGGCTTTTTCTCTACGGATTTTATTATGATAGGATCGTCGTTTTGTGAGGTAAGCCTCTTTCATCCGATCATCATAAGCCATTCTCCATTGTCTTTCTGCTCGTTTGCAGTCCCTTTTGGCACAGCGCAGCGCCTCGCTGAACCAGGGAGCAGTTCTTTGTCTGTGGACAGCTTTATTAGACCAACCCAATGGGGCTGTGTGGTCCAGAGCAGCCGTGATACGGTCATTTAGCAATTTATTTGCCGCTGTCACGTCATTTCCTCCTGGGGGCCCTTCCACGGTAAGAGCCTTATTAAACTCTCGCAGGGAGAATCTTGCCCACCTACGTCGAGGGTAGTTAAGAGGGGTGGGAGCGCTAGCTATATGCTTAGACAAGTAAATAGTAAACGGAACGAGAAAATGATCTGTCCAGGGCAAGGGCACTGGGGGAGCGGCTAAAACACCCTCCCAATTGGCGAATATTGGGTCGAGCAGGTGCCCACGGTTGTGTGTTGGCAGCTGACCTTTTAGCTCTAGCTGTAGGGTGTGAAGTTCTTCCCGGAACTCCACTGCTCCTTTGTCTAGTGCGTCTTGCAGGTGGATATTTAAATCTCCCAACAGCAAAAACTTGTCCCTCCTGATCGCTGTTTCTGTGACCCACTCTAGGAGGTTTCTTTTAAAACTGGCCATAGGTCCCGGTGGGCGATAAATTATCAGGCCCTTTATAGTCATGCTCCCATCAATTGCTATGGTGAAAACACCCGCTTCGCATCCCGCCAGGTCAACTAGTTCTAGTTTGCATGGCCATTGTTGTTTAAAGGCGATCGCAATCCCGCCTCCTCTGCCTATCGGTCTGTCCAGGCGCACCATCTGATAGTCATCAGGTAAAGCCTGAATGGTATCAGGATCAGAATTGGCGTCTAGCCACGTTTCGGTAATAAACAGCAGATCATAATGTTTATCAGTGAGAAGGTCATAAACGTCATGTTTGTGACGGCTAAGCGACCTAACATTAACGAGGCCGCAGGACAGCGAGGGATTGCTTGCCCTGGTGTCTGGTAGGGCTGAGCTAAAGCGGAATTGACAATAGCTACACCCTTCATTCTCCCCTACCCTTACACTATGGTGGCCTCGGGTGCACACGATCGAGGATAAATTTACTAAGTCACTCCTACTCCAGGTCAGCTTACGATCAGGGCCAGGGGTTGGGGCCCTGGGCCGTGTCCGGTCGCGGACGGGCGCAGACGGGCTTGGCTTTGGCGCGGCTTCGGCGCGCATCCGGCGCGCCCGCTGCGCCAGCCCGCTGCGCCGTCTGGCAGGGATGCACATTATGTAGGGTGTGAGGAGGGTGGGAGGGCGGCGCGACTAGAGCGCACCCCCAGCCCTACCTAAGATGGCGCCCACCGCCTCCAACAGCAAATAACACAAGACGGCTGGGCGAGGCAGAGAGAGGAAGATCAGCGTGTTGGAGAAATGTCAGTGTGCCTAACTCAATTCCCCAGCTAACTATTCAATTTAAAACCCCCAGGTAAAAAGTTATAAAAACGATCTTTTAGCAGTTTTAAATCACAATTTTCACAGATACCTATGCCAGCTAGTAAGTTCCAGGTAAAAACGCTCGCAGCCCTAGCGTCTCTCACTAGGGAGAGCTCTAAATAGGCAGCGAGGGCTTCACAGAGCAACTCTAAATAGCCTGGGAGGGCGGGAGGGCGGAGCGACTAGAGCGCACCCCCAGCCCTACCTAAGATGGCGCCCACCGCCTCCAACAGCAAATAACACAAGACGGCTGGGCGAGGCAGAGAGAGGAAGATCAGCGTGTTGGAGAAATGTCAGTGTGCCTAACTCAATTCCCCAGCTAACTATTCAATTTAAAACCCCCAGGTAAAAAGTTATAAAAACGATCTTTTAGCAGTTTTAAATCACAATTTTCACAGATACCTATGCCAGCTAGTAAGTTCCAGGTAAAAACGCTCGCAGCCCTAGCGTCTCTCACTAGGGAGAGCTCTAAATAGGCAGCGAGGGCTTCACAGAGCAACTCTAAATAGCCTGGGAGGGCGGGAGGGCGGAGCGACTAGAGCGCACCCCCAGCCCTACCTAAGATGGCACCCACCGCCTCCAACAGCAAATAACACAAGACGGCTGGGCGAGGCAGAGAGAGGAAGATCAGCGTGTTGGAGAAATGTCAGTGTGCCTAACTCAATTCCCCAGCTAACTATTCAATTTAAAACCCCCAAGTAAAAAGTTATAACAACGATCTTTTAGCAGTTTTAAATCACAATTTTCACAGATACCTATGCCAGCTAGTAAGTTCCAGGTAAAAACGCTCGCAGCCCTAGCGTCTCTCACTAGGGAGAGCTCTAAATAGGCAGCGAGGGCTTCACAGAGCAACTCTAAATAGCCTGGGAGGGCGGGAGGGCGGAGCGACTAGAGCGCACCCCCAGCCCTACCTAAGATGGCGCCCACCGCCTCCAACAGCAAATAACACAAGACGGCTGGGCGAGGCAGAGAGAGTAAGATCAGCGTGTTGGAGAAATGTCAGTGTGCCTAACTCAATTCCCCAGCTAACTATTCAATTTAAAACCCCCAGGTAAAAAGTTATAAAAACGATCTTTTAGCAGTTTTAAATCACAATTTTCACAGATACCTATGCCAGCTAGTAAGTTCCAGGTAAAAACGCTCGCAGCCCTAGCGTCTCTCACTAGGGAGAGCTCTAAATAGGCAGCGAGGGCTTCACAGAGCAACTCTAAATAGCCTGGGAGGGCGGGAGGGCGGAGCGACTAGAGCGCACCCCCAGCCCTACCTAAGATGGCGCCCACCGCCTCCAACAGCAAATAACACAAGACGGCTGGGCGAGGCAGAGAGAGGAAGATCAGCGTGTTGGAGAAATGTCAGTGTGCCTAACTCAATTCCCCAGCTAACTATTCAATTTAAAACCCCCAAGTAAAAAGTTATAAAAACGATCTTTTAACAGTTTTAAATCACAATTTTCACAGATACCTATGCCAGCTAGTAAGTTCCAGGTAAAAACGCTCGCAGCCCTAGCGTCTCTCACTAGGGAGAGCTCTAAACATCCATCTGCCCGTCCATCCCTCATTCCATGCATCCACCCCTCACACATCCCACTACCCATTCGTCCTTCCACCCACCCCTAACACATCCACCTACCCATCCGTCCATCCATCCATCCACCTACCCCTAACATATCCATCTACCCATCTGTCCGTCTGTCCACTCACCCCTCACACATCCATCTACCCGTCCGTCTGTTCACCCATCCACCCACCCCCACACATCCATCTCCTTGTCCGTCCATCCAGCCATCCACCTACCCCTCACACATCCATCTACCTGTCTGTCTGTCCATCTACCCATCCCGCACACATTCATCTGCCCGTCAGCCCGTCCGCCCATCCATCCATCCACCCCTCGCACATTCATCTGCCCACCAGTCTGTCTGTCCGTCTATCCATCCACCCACCCCTCACACATCCATCCGTCCATCCATCATTTGCATTAACATCGTACAGATGCAGTGGGAGTAATTTCTAGGTGATGTCAACGAGTTATTATTTTTTTATTTCCCAGGTGATCCTGCGTACGGTCAGCTGACACTTTTGCTGTCATCAATGCTCATAGTGCATGCACGAGAGAGAGCGGACGTCAGCAATCCTATTCCCTATTGCTATTTTCTTAGGGCAATGGTCTTTAAGGTCGTGAATGGTGCCACAGCATGTGTGTGTGCCTTGCACGGCACTCATGCCCCACAAACATAAGTAGTGCTCTCTCAGTCATGAATGGAGCACCTCACGAGGGTGTGCAGTGCACCGCACTGGCCCACCACAGACACATGGGCAAGGGCCATGCTCTCTTAGTCCGTGAATGGAGCACAGCACAAGGGTGTGCAGTGCACCGCGCTGACACACCACAGACCCGAGTGCAAGGGACCGTGCTCTCTCAATCCGTGAATGGAGCGCAGCACGGGGGCATGCGCTACACCGCACTGACACACAACAGACAGGAGAGCAGAGGCCGTGCTCTCTCAGTCCATTAATAGAGCACAATACGGGGGCGTGCAGTGCACCGCACTGACACACCACAGAAACGAGAGCAGGGGCCCTGCTCACTCAGTCCGTGAATGGAGCACAGCAGAGGTGTGTGCAGAGCACTGCATTGACACACCACAGACATGGGGGCAAGGGCTGTGCTCTTTCAGTCAGTGAATGGAGCACAGCACGTGGGTGTACAGTTCTCTGCACTGACACACCACAGAGACAAGGGCATGGGCTGTGCTCTCTCAGACCGTGAATGGAGCACAGCACGCGTACACGTACACATACTAACATACCACAGAACGAGGGCAGAGGCCGTGCTCTCTCAGTCCGTGAGTGGAGCACAGCACGTGAGTCGGAAGTGCACTGCACATGCAACACGACCACAGACAGGAGAGCAGGGGCCGTGCTCTCTCAGTCCGTGAATAGAGCACAGCATGCGAGTGTGAAGTGCATGCACTGACACACCACAGACAGGAGAGCAGGGGGCGTGTTCTCTCAGTCCATGAATGGAGCACAGCACAGGGTGTGCAGTGCACCACACTGACACACCACAGACAAAAGGGCATGAGCCGTACTCTCTTAGTCCATGAATGGGGCACAGCACACGAGTATGAAGTGCACTTCACGCACACACCACAACCACACACACGAGGTCAAGGGCCGTGCTCTCTCAGCCTGTGAATGGAGCCACAGCATGGGGGTGTGCAGTGCACCGCACTGACACAACAGACATGTGGGCAGGGGCCGTGGATGGAGCACAGCACACAAGCGTGAAGTACACTTCACGCACACACCCCAACCACAGACACAAGGACATGGGCTGTGCTCTCTCAGTACGTGAATATAGACACATCATGGCAGTGTGCAGTGCACAACACTCATGCACCACAAGCACAGACTCGAGGGTAGGGGTGTGCTCTCTCAGTCTGTGAATGTAACCACAGCACGTGGGAGTGTAGTGCATGACATTGCCGCGCTAAGAGACTTGCAGAGGGATGCTATGTTTTAGGGGTTATGTGGAGGGTTTCCTGTGTGTTCTGCTGACAGTATGCACTAACCTGACGTAATCGAAAAATCACCCAAAGACAGCTGTCAGCCCCCCACCTATAGAAACATATTTATTAAAAAAGGCTAGTAGGGTTAGATGTATTCATAGGGCACATGCGTGGAAAGGTTTATATATGCATATATAGGTTTATATACACCTACCCACACACGTGTATGTACATCAGTAGCCACATAAACACATAGGTGCACCTATATCCCGGAATGTACAGCCTTAAACTGATAGATACACACACACACTCTCTCTCTCACACACACGCACACACACACACTCCTCTCACATGTGCAAATGTCCCAGTGGCCAGTGTAATTCTGCATTTCTCTCATCGTAGGACAGACATGATTCAAATGCCCAAAGAAGAATAGATATTATATTTGCTTCATTTAATCAAAAATGGACAGACATTTGTTGACTTAAACACGCATGCTGGGGGATGTACGTGAGATGAGAATGCTCATCATATGCGCCTTCTCGTCCTGTGTTAGGTGTACAGCCCTCCCTCCCACACACACAGGCCCACCATGACACCCCCTCTCCCTTGACACGCTATGCAGATGCTGCATGGGCAAAAGGCACGGGGACTGGAGAAACTCCACGCGTGGTGCTTGTGCATGCTCATGCACGCTGTGAGCAAACACCACACACTCATCTCACCACTGCCTGCCCTTGCCCGTCTGCTTCTGATCCCCAAAGCACTCACCCATTTACGGCCCTGAAATCCCATCAGAGGGCGGGGGAAACGTGCAGGTGTAGATAGATTTATACTAGAACTGCAAACCACGGGCTGAGATCCCACCCTCTGTCACTCGTCAATCCATCACCGTTTCTCCCCCTTTGCCACAGATCGCTCTCTCTTTTCCAATCCATTCTTCTTGTGCATAAAACTGCTTTTGGGAAGTGTGTGTGTGTGCGTGGGGGCATTATGATGAATTCGGGGTACTTTCTGAAGTGCCCCTCCCAGTGATTGTCGGAGGTTATGCTGAAGGGACACTTGGCGCCTCTCCCAATTACTCCCTGGCCCCTGCCTCGCCACGCCGACAAAGCACTTCGAGTCCATGAAGCCAAAAGTTTCCAGGGAAGCTCTGTCCTGGTCAGGTGGACAGCAGAATCTCTTGCCAGTTCTGACTGGCACGCGATAGACAGTTGATTGCCGCCAGTGCACCCTTCTTGCCCTCTGGGGATGGGGAGATTAGCTCAGAGCTGCGGTCACTAAACGGTCAATATTGCCCCTGGGACCTGGCCCACCCGGGGTCTTATTAAAACAAAATGCGAGAACCCGAGCTTCAATTTTTTTTATTTTCTCGGCAGGATTCGCGCACCCAGCGCTAATTCTGCCATTTTAAAAACCAAAAATTGTTTTGTTTTTTCCTAGGGGTCCTTGTGGGACCCTCTGAGCAGGCCTAGGTGCTCAGGTTGTTTTTACCCTGCCCCCTTTTCTTGTTTTTCATCTTTTTTTTAAGTCTTTTCTTATGACTTGGTTACCTTGTCACAAGATGGCTGCAAACACATTCTGGATTAGAGTGTTGGCAGCCAATCAGAGTGAAGCTCATGCCCGGGAGGGTTCGCGAACCCTCCTCGGTGCCCAGATATCAAAACTTTTCTTTTTCTAATTTCTCAGGAACTACCAATGGATTTACACCATTTAAAAAAAAAAGGTCTCTTTCTGAACCAAGGGCTACCTTTTTGCCAAATTTGGTATAATTCCGTTCAGCAGTTCGGGCAGTAGCCTGTTCCAATTTTTCCTATGGAAATTAACGTTGGGAAAATGCATTTTAGGACCCCCCTTTTTTATTGGCCCCCGCTTGGCGAATCACCACGAACCTTTCAAGACAGGAGCTGACCTGAGCAGGCCATTAGTTTTGAAAATTTCGTGAAGATTCGTCAAACGACGCCAAAGATATTGGCAAAAGGAAAAACACTTTTTGAATAAAAACGAGATCCTAACTATAACTACCTAGCACCTCATTAAAAAGCATTGCAGTTAATAGAAGGTTTTAAGACTTTAGTTACATTATAAATCATTTGTTGATGGTACCATACTCATTTTAGGAATTGTGGTGTGTTCTAAGGTGATTTTACCATGTGAAAAAGCCTTCTGCTGTGATATCATGAATCATGTTTGAGAGAAAACTATTTTCTCATGCTTTTCCCACAGTGGTTTGGAAGGTGATCTATAAGCTAACCTGAGAGCATATTTTCTGTAAATTCACATTATCTTTCTCAGTCATGTGAGAATGAAGTCTGACATTCTCAGTAAAACATGTACATCCAACAAGGGCAGAGACTGTCAGTTGATTCCTTTGTGTTCTACTGCAGCTTCCCAGAGTGTTCTAAAGAACAACTAGAGCGCTAACAGTCCTACTTATGACAAACGTATTGCACACCTGAAGCCATCTTGATTGGAATAAAGTGGTAACTCTTAAAACATTTAATTTAAAAGGGAACAAAATGAGGGGGTTCATTTTGCCATAGAAAGTATGACTAGTGCTGCAGAAAGAAAAATTAGGGCACATTTTGAGTGACTTCTCAAATTCTCTTCTATTTCATTAAAAACTTCTGACATGCAGACTGAAACATGCACTTTCAATACCAGCAGCAGACTTCCCTGGTGAACAGTAGCTTTACTACAGTGATCTAATAAGCAACTAGAGTGCTAACATTCTGAATTTATGGCAAATGTGTGACACATCTGAATGCCTTCTTGATGGAATCCAAGTAAAAAACTGACAGTATTTCCTACTGAGGAGACTGTAGTAAATGAGGAAATTAGGAAACTTCATAACAAATAAGTCTCCCAAAATGGCCACCAGAGACAAAAGAGCCCAAATGTAGCACAAATATCACCCAGATGTAGCCCAAGTATAGCCCAATGACAGAATATCCCAGAGTGTTCTAACGAACAACTAGAGCACTAACAGTCTTACTCATGACAAAGGTATGGCACACCTGAAGCCATCTTGATTGGAAGAAAGTGATAACACTTAAAACATTTAATTTACAAAGGAACAAAATGAGCGGGTTCATTTTGCCATAGAAATTATGATTAGTGCTGCAGAAAGAAAAATTAGGGCACATTTTGACTTCTCAAATCCTCTTCTATTTCATAAAACAATTCTGACATGCAGACTGAAACATGCACTTTGAATACCAGCAGCAGACTTCCCTGGTGAACAGTAGCTTTACTACAGTGATTTAATGAGCAACTAGAGTGCTAACATTCAGAATTTATGGCAAATGTGTGACACTTCTGAATGTCTTCTTGATGGAACCAAAGTAAAAAACTGAAAGTATTTCCTACTGAGGAGACTGCAGTAAATGAGGAAATTAGGAAACTTCAAAACAAATAAATCTCACAAGATGGCCACCAGAGACAAAAGAGCTCAAATGAAGCCCAAATATCACCCAGATGTAGCCCAAGTATAGCCCAATGACAGAATGTCCCAAAGTGTTCTTAAGAACAACTAGAGCACTTACTTTCTTACTTATGACAAAAGTATAATACACCTAAAGCCATCTTGATTGGAATAAACTGGTAACACTTAAAACATTTAATTTAAAAAGGAACACAATGAGGGGGTTCATTTTGCCATAGAAATTATGATTAGTGCTGAAGAAAGAAAAATGAGGGCACATTTTGAGTGACTTCTCAAATCCTCTTCTATTTCATTAAAAATTATAATATGCAGACTAAAACATGCACTTTTAATACCAGCAGCAGATTTCCGTGGTGAGCAGTAGCTTTACTACAGTGATCTAATGAGCAACTAGAGTGCTAACATTCAGAATTTATGGCAAATGTGTGACATATCTGAATACCTTCTTGATGGAATCAAATAAAAAACTGAAAGCATTTCCTACTGAGGAGACTGCAGTAAATGAGGAAAGTAGGAAACTTCATAACAAATAAATCTCCCAAGATGGCCACCAGAGACAAAAGAGCCCAAATGCAGCACAAATATCACCCAGATGTAGCCCACATGTAGCCCAACGGCAGAAGTGTGCAAAACACTTATTTTTTGTGTATTTGCAGTTTTATATCGTGCAGACTTGTCAGGTATTGGAGTGCTTTACATGAGCATTGGTTACATCACACAAGATCAAATTCATTTTGGTGGTAGACATGGGGAGATTAAGTGATTTGACAAGAATCACAGAATGTTGAGCTGAAGCAGAAACTCCAACCTGGTTCCCCAGTTGCAAAGTCTGCAGCTCTGGAAGTAACACCACATCCTCAACCCTAAGTGCAACATTTAATCAAGTGGTCAACTGGATAAAAATACAAAGATTACAAATAATTTAAAATTCTTTGTCGCGATTTGAAAACTCCGAAAATATGTCCTCATTTTAGTTTTTTAGAGCACTAACCATAATTTTGATGCAAATAAGACCCTCTCTTATATGTAATTTCTAAAGGAACTGCTCTAGGTATTACAGTTTTGATTACATCAAGATGACGTCAGGCGTTCCACACTTTTGTAATAAATATAGAATGTTAGCAATCTAGTTGTTCATTGGGATACTGTTGAGAGGCAGAGGCCAGGGGCACGGACTCTGAAAATTGAAGGCAGGTAGGAGAGTGCAGAGGCAACAATTTGACCACACTGGGCAGGCAGGAAAGGCAGTGGCAGCACAACAGACTAAGGAGGGCATTGGAAAGGGGGCAGGGGCAACAAACCAACAATACAGGACTGGCAAGAGAGGCTGTGGCAATATAATAGACCATTGCGGGCAGAAGGAAGAGGCAGTGGTAGTACAACCATACATGCCAACAGACCCGTTTCAGCCAGGAAACATCCAATGTTTTTAAGCTCAAATGGGCTTTATTTGATCTGTCTCCTGTCTACAATCTCCTCTTTTTCAATGTAACTCAAAGGGGAAAATCAATCCCCCAGTTTTTTTTCAAAATCTCCCTCTTACCAAGTTCAAAATGTTCGCAAATATGGTACATTGGATCATGGTAGGCAGGAGGAATTGGGGTAGGGAGATGGACTCGGATAACAGAGGACAGGAGGGACATGGAGAGGTGCAGCAAACTGACCCTACAGGGCAGGCATCAGGGTTTGCAGCAGCACAATACACCACACAGGGCATGTGGGACGGGAGTGCAGCACAACAATCCATAGAAAGCAATAGGGAGGGGACAGGACCATGCACATGGACAACAGAGAACAGAGGGGAAAGAGGCAATGGTAGCTAGCTGACCATAATGGACAGACAGGAGAGAAAGCTGTAGCATAACAGACCATAAATGGCAGGAGGGATGGATCAGGGGCATTACAATGGAACAGACAAGCCAGGAGGGAGGGAATAGGGGTCTGCACATGGAAACAGAGGGCTGTGGGCAAGGGGGCAGGGCTGGAGCAGCAAGATGACCATGGAGGTCAGGCAGGATGGGCACTAGAAACAAGACACACCATGGAGAGCAACAGTGAGACTATGATGGCATACACACAGACCATGGATGGAAGGTAGGAGGGGGTCAGGGGCAGCTAGCTGACCCCACAGGGAAGGTGGGAGGGGCCATGGCAGCACAGAAGACCATGCATGGCTAGTGGAAGGGTTAGTGGCAGCACAATGGCTATGATGGGCAAGAAGGAGGGTGCAGGGGCATGCACAAATGACCATGGAGGATAGAAGGGAGGGTCAGACCTGGGCACAGACAAGAGAGTTCAGAGGAAGGGGCCTCACAACAGACCGCGCGGGGCAGGCAGGAGGAGCAGTTGCAGCACAACAGACTAGGGACGGCAGAAAGGTGTGGCAGTAAAATGGACCATGGAGGACAGGACGAAGGGGATAGGGGCATGGCATGTGGACAGGCAGGGTGGAGGTGGCAGGGACAGGTTACAGTCATCTGACAATGCTAGGCAGGTGGGAGGGGAGTGGCAGCTCAACAGAACACTCAGAGTAGATAGGAGTGGCAGGTCCATGGAACATGGTGGGCAAAAAGGATGGAGCAGGGGCATGCACAAAGACATCGGAGGGCAGGGGGAAGGAGAATAGGGGCAGCAAGCTAAGCACAGAGGCTAAGCAGGAGGTCAATGATGGGCCATAGAATTGGGCAATGGAGGGAAGGAGGAGTGGACTGGTACATCATGCTAAATGGAGGGTAGTGGCAGCACATCAGACCATGCATGGCAGGAGGGAGGAGGCTATTCCATGGATTCAGACAACAGAGGAGAGGGAGGAGGTGGATGGGGCAGCAAGCTAACTGTTCAGAGAAGGTGGGTATTAGGAACTTTATTGTTTTTAAAATGTGTGTCTGTGCGAACTACTTAAAATATGAACAAGTATGCAGCATAATCTCATTTTTATTCAGGAAGAAGAGGACGTTTGTGACTGTGACTCCGGGCTCACTTGGCAGAATCACCCCCTGACCCTCCACCCCCATCGCAAAATGTAATGCCCGTGAAAAGGGTAGGTGGACGCAGTGTTATATAGAACATAGTCCTGAGAGCACGATTGAAAATGAAAACTAGATATAGTATATGGTTTAAACTATGCACGAAAAAGTGTGATATAAGATGAACTGGGGCATGAAATATAATATGCAATACATTGTGCGCAATGACAGATTCATTGGAAAGCGTGAGATAGCACAGGCACTAGCGCGTGCTATGCGATATGCACCTTGGAGTGTAATATGCACAGGGCAGTGTTGTGTAACCCAACTATTCTCTAAAGTTGTAATATAAAATATGTGCTGGGGAGTGTAACGTTGCATATGCACTGTGACAAAGATATGGATCCCAGATTGTAATATGTATGGCATAGCGCTGTGCGTTATAACATAGGCATCGAGGAAGGCACGTCAGATGGGGCAATATAACCAGTGCTAAGGCAAGTGTGGCATGACATATTCACGGGGTGGTGTTACAGTGCACATGGGCTAGAGAGTGTCATGGCATACACACTAGCTGGTGGAATACAACACAGAGGTGTGTGGCACTCGGCGGGCACTGGTGGGTGTAACACAGCATTGGACTCAGCCAGGAGCACGCTGTGACTCTCAAGCGAGGTTTGTCTCCTTTCCAGAGAGTAAAATAAAAAGTATTACACATCTGGCGGTGGATGTGTGTTTTATTAATCGTGAGGGGGGTTTCTTGCATAGTTTGGTCGAATTTTTGTCGAATCCCCTTTGAATGGCTTGGCGTGCGTGTGTATTAAATGTGTCCGTCAATAGCTACCCATGTTTGTATAAATAAACAAGGGTGTCTACTGGGGAGAGTACCCACGGGCGGGGGTGCCGGGATTAGGCACGGTAGGGCCTCAGACACGTCAGAGCTTCACTAGCGGTGTGAATACATTCCACGTGGATTCATTGTATGCATAGTCGCCTTTTAATGAATATCACGCAAATCGTCATGGTGATAGGTACATACGGTTTGTCCAGCATGTCATAGGTGTTTCTATAGATATATATATTTTTTAAATAATAGGAAACAAAGGCCGGCCCCGGGGGATGGGGTCCCATCCCATAAGTTGCCTGAGGAGGGGGGCAACGCAGCCCCCCTCCTAAAGAATAAAAAAAAAAAGGCCATGACCCGGGGGTTGGGGTCCCCGGGGCCGATTAAGGCCTAGGGAGGGGGGCCACGTAGCCCCCTTCCAAATTTATTTTTTTCAACAAAAAAAATTAGGGTGCAGGCCCTGGGGGATGGGGTCCTCAGGGCCAATAAATTAGAAAAAGAAGGGGGGCCACACAGCCCTTCTTCTTAATAAAATAAATAAAAGACCGGCATCGCGCCGGAGGCCACGCCCCCTCCTTGCAGCACTCTGCAAATACACCCCCTGGCCAGTTGTAAGTTGGGGAATTAATTTCCCTTCAATACTGAGGGTCCCTGAGGGCCAACTAGCCCAACAGGTATCTCCAGTATGCGCCAGGGAGCTGCGTTGCAGACAGGTGTTCTGAGGCCACGCCCCTTTTTACACCTCTATGCAACGCAGCTCTGTGGCGCTTACTGGAGGTACCTAGTGGGCTAGTTTGACCCTAGGGACCCTTAGGATTCAAGGGGACTTAATCTCTCAACTTAGAACGGCCACAGGGCGCGTTTACACAGTGGTGAAGGGAGGGAATGGGGCCTGAGGTGACGTGCGCAAACACGCCCTGTGGCGCATTTTAAGTTGGGGAAATAATTCCCTTTCAATGCTGAGGGACCCTGGGGGCCAACTAGCCCACCAGGTGCTTCCAGTAAGCGCCACTGCTCTGAGTTGCAGAGAGGTGGTGCAGGCCGTGCCCCTTTTTACACCTCTCTGCAACGCAGCTCTGTGGCGCTTACTGGAGGTACCTAGTGGGCTAGTTGGACCCTAGGGACCCTCAGGATTCAAATGAACTTAATCTCCCAACTAAAAACGGCCACAGGGCGTGTTTACACAGTGGTGAAGGGAGGGGACGGGGCCTGAGTTAACGTGTGCAAACACGTCCTGTGGCGCGTTTTAAGTTGGTGAAATAATTCACCTTCAATCCTGAGGGACCCTGGGGGCCAACTAGCCCACCAGGTGCTTCCAGTAAGCGCCACTGCGCTGCGTTGCAGAGAGGTGGTCTAGGCCCTGCCCCTTTTTACATCTCTCTGCAACGCAGCTCTGTGGCGCTTACTGGAGGTACCTAGTGGTCTAGTTGGACCCTAGGGACCCTTAATCTCCCAACTTAAAACGGCCACAGGGTGTGTTTACACAGTGGGGAAGGGAGGGGACGGGGCCTGAGGTGACTTGTGCAAACACGCCCTGTGGCGCATTTTAAGAGGTAGTTTTAATCCCCTGCCCTATTATATACTAGGGGCTTACAGAGGAGGGCATGCTAATCACAGGGAGACCCCAACGCTTAGTGTTCCCTAGTGTATGTAGGTGTTTTCACTGTATTCTGAGTGTTTTTTAACATAGCACTGGCTCTAGGACTGGTTAGTCAGACTCAATTACCACCAGTATCCGTCTGAAAAAGTTGAGGGTACAGGATGATTTTGCAACAAGGCTTCTTTCTGCTCTTCTATTTGTTCTTTCTGCACGTTATCCTTCTTCCTGCACTTTTCTTCGTCTTTGAGGACTTCTGTTGCTTCTTTCTGCATTTCTTTTTTTTCTTTCTGTGCGTTTTTTCTTCTTTCTTCACATGTCCTATCTCTGTAGGCATAGTTAGAAATTAGCATTTAAAAAACCTTTGAAATTCCCTGAAAAAACCATAGGTTTCAGGTACGTTATAGTTAGGAATTAGCATTTAAAAAACCTTAAAAATTCACTGAAAAAACCATAGGTTTCAGGGGCGTTATAGTTAACTGGACTATTCACTCATACAAAACCATTGAAATTCCCCCGTTATAGTTAGTTCAGCTAACTATAACTCGCGCGCCCGCAATGAACTGCTGATGGCGTCACATATTACATCACTCATGACATGGTCAGTGACATCACTCATGACATCACTGATGACATCTCAAATGACATCACCGATAACATCATCCAGTGAATGTGTGTTTTTCTGAAAATTAAATATGTTTTATATATGTATATCTCAAAGTCGATGGAAGAATAAATGGGTATATTAGTGTCTAAATAGATGATTTGTTTTTGAAAAATTGATTGTATAACTGACTGATTAAGTGTATCTTAGTGAATACATGGCTTAGTGAGTAATGTTTAAATATGTAAATATCTGCATCAGTCTCTCACTTTGTGTATAAGTGGCTGCATGGATTGGTGAGTAGCTACATGAGTGTCTATATAGGTTATTAGTTGGTTTTTTGAGTATCAGTATGAGTGTCTCAGTGTCTGTATGGTTCGGTGGGGGGTATTACATAGTGCATAGGTGCATGAATGAGTGGCTCACTGTTTGTATGTGTTGAAGACAGCATGTGTGCAGGACTGTATGGGTGGATGAGTGTGTGCATGGGTGTGTTAGTGAGTGAATGACTGTCTCAATAGTGTCTTTATGAGTAACTACATATGTTTAAACTAGTATATGTGACTATTGGTGTATATAAGTGAGTATATGTGAGAGTGAGAGATTGGAAGAGTTCCTGTATGAATAAGTATGTGTTTCTATAAGTGATTGTTTAAAAGACCAAGTATGTGTAAGTTTCTATAGAAGTAAGTGTGGTGGTGTGTGTATAACTGTATATGCGTAAATGGATGTTTAATTCTTTATTAGCATGAGTGACTATGTGTTTCAGTAACTCTGTGGATGGGTGGCGTTGTGTAACAGGATGTATAGGTGTATGAGTATATATGATGAGTGAGTACATGTATGAGTGACTGTATAGGACTGTTGGTGAATGAGTGGATGTGTGTGTGGATCTTAGAATTACTGAATAGGTTGTTGTAACTGGTATTGGTATGTCCATTGTTTTGAAAATTTTTGTTTCATTTTTGAATGTGTGTATCAAAGGTTATATTAGGGGGAGAGGAGGTCTGCCACTCTATCACAAGGATGATGTCATCAGTGATGTCATCAGTGATGTCATTTGAGATGTCATCAGTGATATCATGAGTGATGTCACTGACCATGTCATGAGTGATGTAATATGTGACGTGATCAGCAGTGCATTGCGGGCGCGAGAGTTATAGTTAACTGAACTAACTATAACGGGGGAATTTCAATGGTTTTGTACGAGTGAAAAGTCCAGCTAACTATAACGCGCCTGAAACCTATGGTTTTTTCAGTGAATATATATATATATATATCAAACACCCGCTCAGCAGCGCAAGTAATGCCCGCATTCCGGAGATGATTTCAACAAGAATTTATTGCAGCTGATGCAATTTGACCTACATGGTTTTTCTCGAAGCTAGCATGCAATTTGTGAGAATGCCCTATTACCTATAAAAACAAATCACCCACGCAAATAAACATGATAAATAGACTTGCAGGACCTGCGTCAGTGATCTGACCCCAGAAAAAAGGCTGGTTACATCAGCTAAGCAGGTTAAAAAGTGCACAGAAGTAGAAATAAAACACGTGTCTAATTATCTATGCATATCTGAAACTTTCATAATTATGTAAACATGTGTACATGTGCACGCGTCAATGTACAAAAAAGAAAATATATTTAACGCCATAAACAGATAATATGACTGTGTGCATGAAATGAATTATAACCATGTCCTGTATCTCTCTGTTCAAAACAGGACTATGCAGATATTCTGAAATCCAGTTTCGTAATTAAACGTCAAGTGACAAAGAAAAGGTTGGGCATCACGGATACCCAAACACCAAGGATGTAATCATTTTCCAAGTTCTCACATCAAAACTTTGAAAAACAACAAATGATTGTACCAAAAAAGAATGTAAGAGTGAGTAAAACTGCGCATACAAATTAAAAATAAAATTTAGATTATGGACACCGCACTGAACCTACAATTCTACTGGAAAAGCAGATTATCCTCAAGAACACAATAATGTGCTTTATGCAAAAACTCATCAAGGAACACGTTAGATGTCTACTAAATCGCAGGAAAGGGAACTCACAAAAAAGAGGATGGATGAGATTGAACCAAAGGAAATGGGACTAGCCCAAATGAGCATGAAGTCCCTCATCTTGGTCAAGGCCACCAGGAGATCTGCTGTTCAGCCGCGGCGCGTGGAGGGAGTTCCGTGGGGCGGTAAGGCGGGCGGGGGAGGGGCAGGGTGGGGGGTTCTAAAAACCGGAATATGGATAATTGCAGGTAAGTAAACAATTAAATAAATAAAATGAATTTCGTAGCGCGCGCTGCATCGCATTTTGCGAAGCAGCGTGCGCTACGAAATTTGTTTTATTTATTTAATTGTTTACTTACCTGCAATTTCATTACAAGACCGGAGGCTATCATTATGCAAATACTTTTATTTGCTGCCCAACATGCAGCCCTTTAAAGAATGTTATTACATCATAAACAAAGGAACATTAACAACATAACAAGTACGTAGTCCCGGTAACGCTCATCCTCTTTTGTCTGCTGCCCTGACACAGCTAAGTACCTTTTTACTCTCGTCCTTATTATCCATGATTATTGGTAAAATACTCAATATTTTCACTGTTTTCGGCTTATATACTGTATAGAGTAATGATAGTATCGTTTATATTATGACCTGTATGTTGTTATTATTTATTACCCTTGACTAACGTCATCTGCCAATTTACGGCGGATTTAACCCCCCCTTCTCTGACCTCCTTTCACTTTCTCGCATACACCCACACGTGTTCCTCCCATATCAACCTTAACAGACAGTTAACTTTACCTAAAATTAGATTGTAATCTGAAAAAACCTAATTATTCACCCCTTACGCTTCCAACGCTTTACAAGGTACTATGGGTTATATATATATTTAAACCTCTCACATTTCAAGGTTGCCGAAGTGCCAACGCGCTCTCCCGTGTCTCGTTACATCTATACATCTCGAGACACGGGAGCGCATTCTCGCTCGGTTGCCAGCGCCTCCCTCGCGCTCAGGATGTAGATAACGCGTCTTCTCACACGCCCTCCCCGAGCACGGAATACGATCCTTCGTAGCGTCTCCTCCTCGCGCGACTTCCTCTTCCGCTCCAACAATTGAAAATAACGAGCAGCTCCCGGTGCCATATTTCTAATTCGGGAAGGATCTCAGACGCGAGGTTTGCTTGTACAATACTGCCGTCTAGGGACATATTTTTTAAATGAAAACATCTTTAATTCCAACTGAAGATTAATTTATTTATCGAATAGCTACTAAAACACTGAATATATATATTTTTTTCATCTCTTCTTGGGGAGTCCACCCCCCGACTACCTTAGGGTTCCTTTAATTAATTAATTACTTACAAAAGATGGATTCAGATGGAAATCCTTCACAAGAAGGTCTGGATGATAACCTTAAGAGGCTTATAGATAAAGAATTTAAATTATCAATTAAGGAAGCAGTGGATGCTGCTCTCCTTAAAAGGAAAAGGCCTCCCCCTCATGACGAGATCTACTTTTCACTATCAGATGATGAATCGCCCTCCACCTCTGGGTCTCAATTTAAGGGAAAAGCTTCCCAGAAAAGAAAGCATATTTCGCAGGCAAATATCAATGCCAACAGAGGCGGTAGCTCTCACGCTACAAAAGATTTTGGTGCCCATAGCGACACAATAGATAGACCTCAATTTCTTGAGGCAGAGAGAATGGGTGCCCATAGCGGCATGATAGAAAGCGGTACCCTTTACGGGACAAAAGATTATTTCAAAGATTATTATGACGAAACAACAGAATATGAGGATTTTGATGAGTTTGTGTTTGACCCAAGGGATACCCCTGAAAACCTGGATGAGGACTTAGATAAAGCCTCAACATCCTCCCTCAGCGTTAAAGACCCACGCGGAGAGGAAATGTTTAATCCTACTACCATTCGCCACCCTCGAAGCACCTAATGGTGGCCTATGGACCACAAAGGTAAATATATTTCGAAATGGGTAAGAAAACCTCTTGACATTAATACACGAAATTTGTTGAGAAATGAATGTCCAAGACCCTCAACAGAGGATAAAATTTGTACCACACCTAATCTCGACCCAGACCTAATCTCCTTCCTTTTTAAATCGGGAAGAGACCCTAGAAAGGGAATTGAGAGATGCTTGAAACAAGCTCAAGATAAGCTTCTGGACACCATGGGTCCAATATCCAAAATCTTGGATATGACCGAACAAGCAAGAGCTAATAATACTCCTATCAATTCTGATCTTTTAAGAGGGTGGGCGTAACGCGCAATATGCCGTATCGGCAATGCCAATGCCAACTTAATTACGGAACGAAGAAAAGCGGTTCTCCTGAGAATGAACCCTAAATTGGCCGACCTCTCTTATAAAGAAGATTTGGGCGACACCAAAGGTTTTTTATTTGGTGACAACTTTGTTAAATCACTGGGTAAATAAGTGGCCACATTCAACACTTTTAGTAGAGCTCAATCTAATATCCGTAGAGTCTTTGGTGGACGTCCACTTTTTGGAAGGGCTGGCAGAAGGGGACTACCTGCCAGCCGCGGATACTACAAGTCCCCATTCTTTCCCCATGAATCAAGAGACAACCGCCCCTACAGAGGATCACGCTCCAATTTCTATCCCCAAAGAGGAAGGGGTTCAAGAGCCCGCGGAGGAAGATCGAACTTCTCAAACCAGTCCTTCCAAGGTAAGTCAAACTTACTTCGTTCCTTGTCAAGTAGCAGGAAGACTGAAATATTTTGTCCAAAATTGGTCCCGAATCACCAAAGACCCATGGGTTCTAGAAACTGTGACGGGGTTCAAAATAGACTTCTTTCTAGATCCTTTCCAACAAAGGTTTCCCAAAGAGATTATACTGGACAAAGAAAACTCGAGTTTAATAGAGTCAGAGATCCAACAAATGTTACAAAAAGGAGCAATTTTAAAGATCCCACTTTCAGAAATGTCAAAAAGTTTCCTAAGCACTATTTTCCTTGTGAAAAAGAAGGACTAGGGTTGGCGTCCCGTCATAAACTTAAAATCCTTAAACCAATTCCTAACTTACAGACATTTCAAAATGGAAGGTATCCACCTTCTGAGAGATATCTTACAAGAAAAGGATTGGTTAGTAAAGCTGGATCTGAAGGATGCTTATTTTACCATCCCTATGCACGAGGACTTTCGCAAATACCTCAGATTCACCTGGAAAGGAAATCTTTTCGAATTCCAATGTCTCCCCTTCGGTCTTTCTTCAGCCCCTTGGTGTTTCACCAAGGTGCTTCGTCCTGTAGTCAGCCACCTCAGAGAGAGAGGAATCCGACTAATAATCTATCTGGACGATATCCTCATTATGTCTCAAGACAAAATAGAGATTCTGAAACATTTAAAAATGACCATGACTCTCCTCCAAGATCTGGGATTCATTGTAAATTCGGAGAAATCTATTCTGATCCCATCTCAAGAATTAGAATTCCTAGGTTTCAATGTGAATACCATCAAGTCAAACCTGATTCTACCTCACAAGAAAGTGACCAAAATAAAAAAACAAGTCGCTCTAACCCTCTCCAAGGATCATATTCGTTTAAAAGATTTAGCCAGAATATTAGGACTCCTCTCATCTTCTATCCAAGCAATCTCTCCCGGTCCTCTTCACTACAGGGGTCTTCAAAGACTAAAAGCTTTGGGTCTGAGGAAGGGCCTTTGGTACGAGGACTCTCTTCCTCTTTCGGAAGATGCGAAGGAGGACCTTCATTGGTGGCTAAAAAATCTCCAATCTTGGAACGGGAAAGCTATTTTCGGCAATGTTCCAGATTTTACTGTAGAATCGGATGCGAGCAATCACGGTTGGGGTGCTCGCCTAAACAACCTAGAGACTGGAGGGAGATGGTCCATGGAAGAACAATCCCTCCACATAAACTTGTTAGAATTGTTAGCAGCTCTGAATGCCCTGATGAGCTTCAAGGAGAAGCTAAAAAATTCAAATACTCTTATCCGCTTAGACAACTTCTCAGCTGTCTCCTATATAAATCGCCTTGGTGGGGCAAAATCCAAGAATCTCTCAGACATTGCCAAACGAATTTGGTATTTCTGTTGGAATCAGAAAATAACATTGAGAGCGGAATTCATTCCCGGTTCAGAAAATCTGAGGGCAGACTGGAACTCTCGATTCCTTTACGACTCGAGCGATTGGAAATTAAACCCCGAGATTTTCTCTATGATCCAGAAGCTTTGGGGTCCAATTCATTTAGATCTGTTTGCCAGCAGGCTAATCCACCAAGTACAGAAGAACTTCAGTTGGAGGCCAGACCCACATGCCTCGGGTATAGATGCCTTCGTCCAAGTTTGGAGTGGGATCAGAGCTTATGCTTTTCCCCCCTTTTCAATGATACAGAGACTCCTGTGGAAGGTCAGACTCGAACCGTGCTCTATCATCCTGATAACTCCCTTTTGGAGGTCTCAGGTTTGGTTTCCAGGTGTAATGGAACTGGCAGTGGATTTCCCTCGTCTAATTCCTTCATCCCCGAACCTTCTTCTGGGCCCAGACGGAGAAGAACATCCTTTAGTTCTCGAAGGGAAGATGAACCTTCTTGTTTGGAGGATATCAGGAATTCAGAAAGATATCCTGACCTTTCGGGAGAAGCTAAAAGTTTACTGGAAGACTCTTGGGCTCCAGGTACCAGGAAAAGATACAAAGGCATTTGGGGAAAATGGTCTAGTTGGTGCCTGGAAAGGGATCTGGATCCCGTTCACTGCCCTCTCCAACATATAGCTAATTACCTTGCTTATCTCTTTGACCTAGGTCTCTCCTTTAGAACCATCAATTGCTATAGATCTGCAATTTCATCTGGTCATTCTCTTGTTAACAATCTTGCAATTGGTAGTAACTCTCTTATTAAAAGGGTTATGAAGGGCATCCGTTTAAGAAGACCTCCCAAGGCCCGTTATCAATCCCTTTGGGACGTTAACCTTATTTTTAACCTCTTCATCTCATGGCCTTGTAATAGTTCTCTATCCCTTAAAAGATTATCTATGAAACTAGCTACTCTCTTATGCCTGATTTCCTTTAGAAGGGTTTCTGATATTAGAGCACTGGAGGTTTCAAATAGGTTTTATTCCTGTGAAGGCGTTCATTTTGATATTTGGAAAAGAACAAAAACTATGTCAGAATCCATCTTCTACCCTACCTTTCAGGAATGTGAAAAGCTATGTGTTGTTAATTGTATGAAATGTTATGATAACAAAATTTCTCCCTTCAGGCCTGCTGGTTCCGACCAACTTCTTTTATCATATGTTAAACCCTTTAAACCTGTCTCGTCAGCTTCCCTATCAAGATGGATACGCTCTATCATGCAGGAGGCTGGAGTGGATCTGTCTAGGTTTGGAGCTCACTCTTCCAGAGGCGCTATGGCTAGCAAAGTATTTTGGGGGGGAGGTTCCCTACCCGAAATACTTAAAGCAGCAGATTGGTCTAACGCAAGTACTTTCTCTAAGTTTTACTTGAGACCAATTGAGCATGTTAGCAGTGTAGCTCTACATGGCTTTGAACATGCATAATGATAGCCTCCGGTCTTGTAATGAAATGACGATTCTCCAATTATTATGCAGAGAGAATCTTGATTTCATTAAAGACATTCGGAGGCTAGCATTATCCCACCCTCCTCTCCCTGAGAGGTTTGGGTTGTTTAATACTTATGCATTTGGTATTTAAAATGTTACGTACTTAAAATGTTACGTTTTTTGGTTTAAATCTATCTAGGGATTTATTCCCTTGTTACTACTCAATTTTGTTTGTTTCCTCTCAGATACCAAAGACTAACCGGTTTTTCTGGAGTCTCAAGTTCACGTCGCTGTGTCATTGCAGTCCAAGAGGATGAGCGTTACCGGGACTACCTACTTGTTATGTTGTTAATGTTCCTTTGTTTATGATGTAATAACATTCTTTAAAGGGCTGCATGTTGGGCAGCAAATAAAAGTATTTGCATAATGCTAGCCTCCGAATGTCTTTAATGAAATCAAGATTCTCTCTGCATAATAATTGGAGAATCGTCATTCTCCATATTCCGGTTTTTAGAACCCCCCACCCTGCCCCTCCCCCGCCCCGCCTTACCGCCCCACGGAACTCCCTCCACGGGCCGCGGCTGCTGCTGTTGAGGTGAATTATATACTCTGACTCCAGTTTCCTCAGAGCCCGTTCTCGATCACCTCCTCCCAGATTCAATGGGATCCTGTCACCAAAAAATAATTTGATTTCATTACTATTGGACTCATGTACCTGATTGCAATGCCTTGTCACTGGGTAACTTGCATCTTGGTTCTTACTGGCACGAAAATTCTCCAAGATCCTTATCTTTTCTGGGAAGATCGTGCTCTCTACATAGCATAAACCACATGTACAGACCAATACATAAACAACATATTCACTGTTGTAATTTAAAAACTTTCTTATCTTTACCTTCCTTCCTGTGGGTAAAAGGTGTGTTTTAACATTGGAACTATGGGCATATGCCTTACACCTACCACATTTAAAGAATCCTGGTAATTCTCTTAGCCAGGACCCTGTGTGGCCTTGCCGGTGCTTCAGGTAACTATGCACCAGCATGTCCCTAAGGAAGTACTTTAAATCAGGCTCAGCTCTGAGGGTCTGATTCACAAAGCTAAACTTTCACTTTTGGGCACGTTTACGCTATTCACTAAGGGACTTACGAGTAGGATATTTACGAGTGTCGACTCTCCACACATATAAAGATAGGACAGTCCTACTCCTATCTTTTTATGTGCAGTGACTCCACACTCATAAAAGACAGTCCTATCTTCCTTCATGAATAGTAATAATCATAAACGTACACAAAAATGTAAGTTTACTTTTGTGAATCAGGCCCAGACAGTTTCGGCCCGAATCACAAGGGTAAACTGAGACAAAAGTCTAACTTTACGACTTTCTGTATTTTCAAAGGGCATTTATTACTAGTAAAGTTAGACTAAGTTTAACGGAGACAAAAAGTCTAACTTTACTACTCGTAAATGCTCTTTGTGAATACCGAAAGTCATAAAGTTAGACTTTCGTCTTTGATTACCTTTGTGAATCGGGCCCTAAGTGTGTAACAAAATTGGACTGGAACCCGTTTAGCACTAAATAATGGCCAGTCTCATGGACTATTCGTTAAAATGTGAATAGTGGGAACATGATGGGCCTTGAAATTCCTTTACCTGCCATTATGTGTGAATGTTAAAAACATGAGCACAAGGGGGCGTGACAACCACGGTCATATTCCCACAAAGACAGTTTTTTTTAACATGAAATGATTGTATTATATTTTTGTACTAAATGGGGCGTAAATGAGAGAAAATGTAGGGCCTTAGGACTGTCACCTGCTGATTTGCAGGCTCTTTGCTGCTGGTGCTGAGGCTTAACTGCAGGTGCTAACATTCCTCTGCGTTAGCACATACAAAGGCAAACCTTTTACTAAAGTAGTATTGTGCAGGATTGTCTGCCTCCAGCTGCGGACTCCCAGTTACCACATAAACAACAACTGCCCCCTTAAAGCTCCTCTGCATAGATCTTGTTAATAGGGTCAGGGCTTGGACATCGACCAGCAGCTCAGAGCTTGATAATGTGCTTATTTGTCTCACATCCACCTGATTTATGAGATTCTCTTAGTATATTGATATGTCTTGGTGTTTCGCAAGTGCTATGATGACCAAAAGGATGGACATTTGCCAACCCACACCAGTTTGAGGCAAAGCCTCAACTGCGGGACAATCCCACAGAAATTGGTATAGGTTGTCACCCTAATGTAGACAGTCATTCAGGTGTTGTTTAATGCTGGATACTAGATCCCACATGCCTGTATTTGAAAAGGCTGGAAGAATCCTGACTCATCTGGACCACCAGCTTTCGAGATTATATGTTTATTTCCATTAACCATACAGGGTAGAGAGCTACGGTAAGTGAGCTTGCCAGAATTAGTGGATAGCGGTCTCGCACAGTCGTTTTTGGAGCCCCATCTCAGCACTTACGTTAAATATCAGAACACCCCATGATGGACCTCCTACTCCCTAGACCAATTTAGGGCTAAGGTGCAGGAGGGTTTTCCATTCTTTATATTGGTTTTCTCTGGTGCTTATTTTGGGTTCTGTTCTGGTTTCATCGTGGATGTCCATGTAAGTATTCATATACAGCAATGACACAATAGTCATCCCATCACACCAAGACCGATTGACACAGTGGCACAGCTGAATCTCCTCCTTCCATGGCTAATGACCTGTTCTGTGACCACACAGGAGATGGACTTGCTGCCAAGCTCTTCTGCTTCCCTCACTTTGCAGTTCATGAGATACATGAGCATTTCTTGATGCTGTTTACTGCTGGGACTGATGAGGCCTATGGCATGATTTCGGGGGCCCTTCATGCTAATTTCAATTTGCAGATTAAAGGGGAGTATTAAGACTTTGCAATGCATAGATGAGAATGGACCTGGATAATTCCATCACTGTATGCCGCATGGAGGTGCAGGTACATGCCAGCAAGCTACAAAGCTTAAACAAATGAGGTAGGACTGAGAAGCCTCGAGGATCCTGGGATAGATATCTCTCAAAAAGCCAATTTGAATGTCTCTTATGCAGCCCCACACACTGTGAACATGATGTGTGAAAAGACACCTTTTAGAGGACAGCTTTAAGAACACACTTTTCTCTTTGAAGATGTTAATGAGAAATGTAAATAAATGTGAATAGGGCAACCCTAAACCGGCATAGAGGTGCACCCAAATTCTTAATTGCAGCACTGACCATTTGGCATTTGCTCTCTAAATGTAATTTATTGAGGTCACATTAGTGGATTGGCTGTCCCATGCCATGCAGTGCACATGGAGATGGTGCCTCTATCAAGCACCTGTTGACTACTTCCATTGATTCTGTGCCTCTTTTAAAGTTTGGGATAAACAGAAAATCCTAAACTTTCCGTTGGTAACTCCACATACAAAGTAGATGTCTGTGGCTGAAGTTCCTCCACAATAAAATCTATAGTCGAAGAAATACAGCGGGTACTGGACTCCATATTAAGAGTTTCACCCAGAACTTGGAAGATTTTCAGTTTCCTCCAAACTGTAAATGAGTACCTCTGGCTTGAAGGACCAGCAGGATAGAAGAAGCACAAAAGAAAAAATCGATGTCCTTCTACTGCTGGAGAGCTGAACTGACGTATAACCAGATTTTTCTATGGCAGCAAGCCCAATTGTTCCCCAATGTGCATATTAGGTGGTAGAGTCAAAACTCAAAGAGCATCTCAAGGAAAGCTAAGAAATGTGCGAGCAACACACATCAATTGACATTTGTGTAGTAATGTGTAATATGTATTTGAGGTATACATAGACTGTTATGTGAATCCATGGATACCCAGTCTCCATGACGAACTCCCCTCCTGTGGAGTGGGTTCTGAGTAAAATGTTTAATGTTGAAGTTGTAACTGTGATGGTCAGTTATCTGGGAGAACTGATGGAGGCTGTGGCTGGAGTTTCTTCTATGCAATAAAACTGGTGCTATGTCATTCTTCCTGCATGGAGAAGTTCTTAAAGACTTTTTAACTTTCACACTGGCAACAAATGGCTCTTCAACCCATGCTTCCCAGTAGAAACTGCAACACTACTGGTATCTGTTTTATGAGTAATTTAAATGTGCGTGCTAACTGGCTACCTGGCTCCAACTTCCATCCCTACTTTCATCTCCCACGTGTTCTTCAGCTCTCTCAAGTTCATTTTTGAACCAGCTTTCTGCCTAGATAATTGAGTTTTTAAAATTGGTGTAGGGAACCCCCACTTAAGCAACTTTAGCTGGGGCTGCCATAGGATCCATGGGCTGTTGAACGGGGTTCTACTAAACATTAAGTCGCTGTTTATGGGCCTCCTCCATCTTCCACACTGGGGAAAAAGTGCTCATAGATAATAGTATTAGGCAATAAATGACAGAGATGTAGGAGGGGCAGACATGCATAGCAAAGTAATGAGAGAAACCAAAAGGTTGAAATCACAGAGAAAATAGACAAATAGAAAAAGTAAGCATGATAGAAAGGTAAGAAAGAAAATGTAATGATGAAAGACAAAAGATGGGCAAATAGAGGAAGGAGGGAGAGAATTGGATGAGAAAGGAAGGATGAAAGGAAGAAAAGGTAAAAGAGCATAAGGAAGAAAATGTGAAAGGTAAGATGAGAGGGCACAAAGACTGGTAGATGTAAGGGTGAGAGGATGGAAAAAAGAGAAGGATCAATATGTTATAGGGTGAATGAGTGGAAGGATGAGGAGTGGAAAGTCTGGGAAAAGGGAAAGGATGGATGGGTAAAAGTATGGACAGATAAATATATGCAAAACCAAAGGGGATAATGGACGCAGTGTTGACATTGCAAGCACTCACCCCCAGTCAACTGATCTGGGTTTAATCCATCATCATTCTTTAGCTCACTCCGCCACCTCAGTTCAGACATGGCCATATGCAAATCAGTCTGACCCTGTGCCTCATGGGAACAGTCCAGCCCGAACTGCCAAGCCATGTCTTCCCTGGACCAGAAACAAGCATCCTGGGACCGGTTTCGGGTTCATAACCCTCATCAGCCAGGCTATCTTGAATCCAGTGGCAAAGTGAGCAAGGGACCCACATCTGGGCATACCCTACCAACTTAGGGCGAACAAAGCAAACCCAAAGGGGATAATGGACTGAGTGTTATAGGGTGAATGAGTGAAAGGATGAGGAATGGAAAGTCTGGGAAAAGGGAAAGGATGGATGGGTAAAAGTATGGACAGATGTATGTATGGACATACTGATGGGTAAAAGGGTGGATATATATATGGATGGATGAATACTGGGTGAAGGTAACTCTTCTAAGGAGAATACAGTCTGCTTGCTTTGTGCTCAGTGTGAGTCGAGGAATGTGTAAAATGGAGGCTATTTCAATTTTCTGGCTACTCCCCTGGTGGGTCCCTGTTAGATTTGTTATTTATAAACAAGTTTGATTGAACAAAACACACATGATAACCACCATACCTGGCCACAATCATAGATACAAGAATAAGAATCAGTGTATGACCCGTCACCCAGAATCATCATCAAAAACAATAACGATAAGAACACCCATATTAGCACACATTTAAACATTTACAATCAACAGCCATGGCCAAAGTGGTTCCACTATTTACTCCAGATCTTGCCATGCTCTGGGGTAAGCATATACCAGTTTCTCCTGCTGCTACTGAGACAGTGTGGGTAGGGTAGGTGACTTCCATTTGGAGGCAAAGTACCACTTTGCAGCCACTGTTGTTACACCAGTCAATGCCCTGTCGGCACTGGTGCCTCCCATCAATTCGAAGATTCCCAAAAGGATAATTTATGGCGACAACTCTACCTCCCACCCCAACACCCTTGACAGGGTTTGTATTAGTCCACCCCAGTAATCGCTAATAAGGTGTCACACTTCAACGCCATGTGATAAAAGTCAACTGGGTCGTGAGGACACTGAAAACATATGGGAGGAGGGAGGATTTTTATTTATTTATTTTGAAAGTTTTATAGAGCGCGGACAAGACCCTTGCGGGTATCAGAGCGCTTAACAGTAGATAAAGTTTTATACATAAACCAAAGGCGAGTTGAAACATCAATATACAAAACATGTTACAAAAGCAAGGTGATCAGGTACAATAGGACGCTATTCTCATGCGACAAGCAACAGGCCAATGGGATGTACAAATTGCTTAGTAGGACCCTTATCCTAGTCAGGGTAATGGCTGCGCTGTATTAGTTCGTCACAAAACATTGGGCCTTAATCAGGTGAATTTCGCCCTGAGAATTGATTTTACTTCCTTTTTGAATGAGACAATAGAGGGGTTAAGTCTGGTTTCGGATGGTAAAGCATTCCAGATTCTTGGTGCCATTCCTGAGAAGGTACGGTTGTATGTTTTTCTCTTGTTGAATCTCTGTGGTTTTAGTAATAGTTTTTCCGCACTTCTGGAAGATCTGAGCCCACCAGAGATAGTCAGCTTCTGTGTTAGATATCTAGGTGCGTTGTGGTGCATGGCTTTGTGTGTTATACAAGCTATCTTCAAATGAATTCTGGCTTCCAGGGGAAGCCAGTTCAGTGATTTGAGGTCTGGTGTGATGTGTACATTTCTTTTAGAACCGGTGATGAGTCTCGCTGCGGCGTTGATTGAGGCTCTTAAAAGTGCCGTAGTTGCTTTGGGTAGGCCGCAGAGAGAGACGCTTCCGTAATCCACTCTGGGGATAACTAGTGCTTGTACTGCTTGCTTGAAGTCCTTGCTTGGAAGGAAAGGTTTCAACTTCCTCAGTGTGTTAATCTGGTAGTTAGCTCCCTTTGTAGCATTGCTGATATGTTTTTGCATATTGAGGCTACTGTCGAGAATTATACCCAGTGATTTGGCTGAGTCAACGATGATTGGTTGAACATTGAGTGCCGTCAGGTGTTTTATCCACTCTTGCATTACAGGGACTTGGGCGGGTGGAGCTATAAGCAGGAATTCGTTTTTTTGGGCATTTAGTTTGAGATGGTTTTTTGCCAGCCATATCTGGGTGTCCCCCAGCGTTGTGTTGAGCAGTTTGATGTCTTCTAAGGTGTTGATCTTGAGGTATAGTTGCGTGTCATCCGCGTACATGTGGTAGTGCACGTTAGATGCTTGAAGAAGTTCGGTGAGGGGTTCCATGAATAGGTTAAACAAAGTCGGGGATAAAGAGGACCCTTGCGGTACTCCTAGTGTAACTGGTACGGGTTTTGACATGGTGTTGTTGGCCTTGAATTGTTGTGTTCGATTTTGTAGAAATGAGGTAAACCAGTTTAGCACTACGCCTGATAGACCCATTCTATGCTTCAGGAGATCCAACACGTTCTCGTGCTTGACCGTATCAAAAGCTGAGGATAAGTCTAGCAGGATGAGTAGGCAGGCTCCGTTTTGATCCAGGATTTGTAGCGCGTCATCAATTATGTGTGTCATGGCTGATTCGGTACTGTAACCTGCTCGGAATCCTGATTGGTATTTATTCAGCAAGTCAAAGTGGTCAATGTGCCTTGTCAGTTGGAGGTGTACACATTTTTTCAAGAGTTTGGCTAGTGTGGGGATGTTGGAGATAGGGCAATAGTTGTTTAGGTCCGTCGGGTCAGCCGTGGGTTTCTTTAGAATGGGTGAGACCTGCCCCATTTTGAGGGTGTCCGGGATGCAGCCTTGTTGAAGTGAACTGTTTATGATCTTAGTCCAGAGGGGCAGAAGTAGTGGTGTTAGGTTTTTAACGGCGTTTGCGGGTAGAGGATCAGCAAAGTGATTGGCAGGGTTCATGTCCCCAAGTATTTTACTTATGGCTTCTTCGGAGTATGTCGAAAAGGATGACCAGTTGGCGTCGTTTTTAAGATTAGGCTGTGATGGGAAGTGGTACGGTGCAATTGGCATTTCCGGGGATGACTTCGTGTGCGGTCCCGTGTGTAGGGTTAGATCATTGAGGAGATCAATCTTGATATTATCTGTCTTCAGGGAGAAGAAGGCAGAGAATTCTACACAGTTGGGTTGCCGGCAGTCTAAGTGTTGTGACCGATGATTTGTGTCCTTACATTGTGTTTTAATTAGTTCGAAGAGTTTTTTGGGACGATTTCTGGCCTGGTCTAGTTGGTGGCTGAAGAATTCTGCTTTAGTGCGCTTGATCTTTCTGAAATATGCGTTTCTCTTTTGCCTTAGTGTATTTAGGTGGTTGGTTGAAGGAGTTGACCTCCTGGTGCGTTCCGAGCCTCGGAGAGAGCGTCTGTCATTGTTGAGTGTGTCATTGTACCACGGTTTGGAGTCCTTTCTGGAGGCTCTCTTTAGTTGCAGGGGGGCTACCTCATTTATTATCCTGGTCATGGAATTAAGGTAGTGATTGGTAAGGTCTTGGACTTCCGACGATCCCGTGGGAGGCATGAGTAGGTTGTAACTGGGCGATGGAAAGGTGTTCGGGTTTATTTTTTTTTGTATCTCTTTTCCAGATTTTATGTCTTGTGGGTTGCACCAAGTTCAGTTTCACTACTTCCTTGATAAAGAAGGTAATGATATGATGGTCGGACCAGTCACAAGGTTGGATTGAGTCTAGCTGAGTGCAATCTCTTTTAGAGATTATTATATCCAGTATTGAGCCTTTGTCGTGTGTGGGGCTGTTGCATATTTGGGTAAGGTCTAGGTCCTCTAAGAAGTTTTTGTGGCTATTCACCCCTACATCATTGTGGTCATTCCAATGGAGATTGAAGTCACCTAAGAATATTTGTGTATTTTGGTGCCCGGTGTTTGTTGATACCATGTCCATGACGTGCTCAATGAAGGCCAGATTGTCACCTGGTGGATGATATATTGTGTGTAAGGAGCAAAGTGGTTTGTCATTACTGGAGATGTTGAGGCATATGTACTCGCAGGAAGGGAATATCGGTGTAAGTGATCTGTTTACTGAGATACTACTCCTGTGTATACAAGCGATGCCTCCCCCTGTTTTATCAGTCCTATCCAATCTGATGATGTCATAGTTAGGAGGTACTAGTATGTCAATGATAGGAGAGGAGGATTCATTTAGCCAGGTTTCAGTAAGCAGTATCAAGTCGAGATCTTGTGAGAGAATGAGGTCGGCTATATCTGCAGCGTGTCTAGCCTCCGATCTACAGTTTAAGAGGATGCATTTGAGGCGGGGCGTGATGAGGGATGAAGTAGGTTCTTGAGTGAGGGGGACTCTTTTTAGGTTGTTGTCAATGACGCCTCTAGTGTTATGTTTGATAGGCCTGTGTGGGTTGAGCGGAATCGTTGGAATGGTCATTGACGAGGACGTAATAGGGTTCATGAGGGGAGGGTCATATGAGTGAAGTAGAGACAGTAGATCCAACTCTGAAAGCAAATTGGTGCTTCGGCGTGGGCGGATTGGATTATTAATGGCGGGAACTGATTTCCAACCGGGTAAGAATGGCATAGAGGTGTTTGTTGGGTGTATCAAGGGTCCGCTAGCATTGGGTTGTCTAGTAATTCTAGAGAGCCATGGTTGTTTAGAAATCAACTCCTTAAATGCTTGGAGTTCTTCTTTGATTTGATGTAATGCGCTCATGATCTCATCGAATCTAGGGTCTGGAGTGTTGAAGAGTAGTGTCGTGGTCTGTAATGTGGATGTGACTGGGTGCGTTGAGGTTTGGTTGGGTTTGTGGGCTAGTGCAGGTATGGGTGGTGTGGGTGGAGGTGTAGCACGCGTGAAAGGATGATGAGGGGACGTGGAAGGTTGAGCTGTTGCTGTGGAAGGCTGGGGAGAGGGTGTAGGAGGTGTACTTGGGGACAGAGGGAGCTCAGGTGGTGGCATATCCTCATCGTGGAGATGGGGAGTATTATTGTGTTCTGACACTTGAGCCGGGTGTGTTGGGCTGGACTGAGGGCTAACTGTGCAAGGTAACGTCGATGGGGTAGTTGGAGTGTTGGTTATGTGGGGGAGTATGTTGACAAGTGGGACAACTATGCTCGAACATACGGGGGCTTGGTTGTCTGTGATTTGTGCGAGTGCTACCGCGGTAGTGCTAGGTTGGAATACTGGAGCAAGGTTGGGGGGAGTGTTAGCTAGGATGATGTGCTGCGTGTTGTAGTCCTGGGTAGTTTGTGTGGAAGTAGCATCTAAATCGGATGGTGGTAGAGTTGGGGATGGTGATGTGACATGTCTGTCAGTGGAGGTCGATGGTGGGGTGCTTTGTGTGGTGATGGGGAAGATGGCTTGGGTAGCAGTTTGGGATTTCAACACTTGCTCTTTTATAATGGGGAAGATGCTATCCAGGAGGTTTAAATTATGGTCCGTGGATTGCATGAGGATGGTCCCGTTATTGTTGATGGTGATGGTAGCTGTCGCGGGAAAGAGCTGGGAATGGGAGATGTAAATAACTAGACCGTGAGCAGATTTTCTAGTGGAGGAGATCGTAAATAAGGTAAGGAAGGCTTTCCTCCATTGCGCTCTTCGTTTCGTATGAAAAATGATATCAGTAGTGGTGTACCCGTTATGCATTGAGACGTAGGGATCAGCGATGGGTGTTTCAGGATGAAGTTTTATGAGATTGTGTTTAAAGCGTTTGGCTGCTTTTTTAGATAAGTTGGGGGGGTAAATGATGGTGTAGGTGTGTGTGCCTGTGAGTTCCATGATATGGTGTAGTTAGTGTTATGATATGGGGCTCAAAAGTGTGAAGGGCTAGATGAGTCAGTGTTCTGAGTTATGTCAGGATTGTAGAGGCAGGTGACGGTGTGAGGGGGAAGTAAACCGCTGTTGAGGTATGTTGGTAAGGATCTAAGTGAGGAGAGGGAGGTGAGTCAAGAGCCCTAAGGGAGTGCACCAATGGTGAGAACAGTGGAGAGAGATAAGTGGCCTGTTATGCAGAGTACATAATTTAATAGGCAAAAAGGTTTACCTGAGGAGTCCGCCCTGTAACGCGAAAGTAGGTCGGTCACTGGTCAGAGGATATAAGATATACCCTTGTATGGGAGTCGTTCTAAGATGGCCGCCTCCACTGACAAAGAGACTCCTTGCTAGCTGTGTAGTCCTTTGTCTCTCTCAGTGAGCTGTACAGTAGCTTGTTTCCCTTTCGTTTGCTTATTGTAGTTGAAAGACCTCTTTCAGTTGTTGTGCATGATCTATTATTATTAAGACAGGGGCAACCAGTGTCAGTAAGTGGACCCCTTGCCCTTGTTGTTTCAATGTACGGCCATTTTGCGCGTATGTGGCCGAGGGGTATTGCCAGTTAGCATAGAGTACAATGATAAGTAAGGTGTTCGATAAGTGAACAGTTCCGTGCAGGCATCCGATGTATACCACGCCAGAGGGAATTGCAGGCTACTGCTGGGTCTGTCCTTGAAGATCGTAGCGTTGCAGTAGGGCTACTGTGGATTCATTGTATTTATTATATGCCCCTAAACAAAACTAAATGCACCATCCACAGTCCGATTTATGTGCCTTCACCGTCGTTATGTGCTGTGATTTGGGGGCGGGGCAACGAAACGCCTGCTATCGTTTCTTACCGCCGTCCCGGCAATGCGGGACGAAATGCGTATTCACTTTGACTCTGCTGAGACGGCTGGGGAGGCTCTGCCCCTCCCGGTCAGTCTGCCGACCAGCTAGGCTCCCCGCTGCATGGCCAGTGCAGACGTGGCGCGACTTGTGGGCTCGTGCACCAACACTCCTGCCTTGATTTGTGAGTGCGTAGATTTTTTAGTTATTTAAGGAGTTGGGTTAAATAAGGAAATGTTTGTTATATATCATTGCTACATGAGAACCATTTGTTTGACTGACGCATGATTTTTACTACATTGTAGAAACCCCTGACGAAGGTCACTAATGACCGAAATGCATTGGGTGAATGTAAAATGTGACGGAGGATTTGAGATTCATAACATGCCTGTGATTAGGCCCGGATGGGCAATTCCTGTGCAAGTAAAAAGCATGAAACAATGGAACCACGCACCTTTGATGTGATGGACAAGTTTTGTTAACAACTTTAAATAAGCAATATTGAACTTTTTGAAATACTTACTGAGTACGTGGATAATTTTGATCACAAATGTGCATAAGGCTGTGCAACTCTTTTGTGACTTGCAAACCACGGATCACACTTTCTTGATGTATTTACACAAGTGCATCTGGACGGGGCACATTAAGAGTGAATGCACGCCGAATTTGAGTAATATAAAGTAATAATATGGAATAAACACAATATGAAGGGTGGGCTTCAGGTTAACTTCAAAAGTAAACCTTTTGTCAGGTCCAAGCCTTCCTTTTTAATACATTTAAGTCACCCTAGGGTACGTTCTTGACAGCCTGGAGGGCGGGTGGAATGTATTTAAAAAGTAGGACTGTGCTTATCAGCATTACATGTCCTGTTACTGAAAAACTTTTACATTAATTTTTCACTACTGCAAGGCCTACCTCTCCCAGGGGATAACATTGGAGAACCCCAGAGTGACTCCACCGGCTAGTTGGCTGGCTTCCTGACTTGAGCCTCAGCGACAGAAGGCTTCCAATAACTTTTCTCCTGCATCTGCCCTCTTCCATCTGTAAGTCTACCCTGCCAAGTGGTGCCACTCCAGTTCTTGCCCCTTGGAAGTGGACCTAAGGTGCTCTGCCAGCCTCTGTCGATCCAGCAGAACCAATGCATCTCCTCAGCTAAGCGGTGCAACACCGAGAAGAACTGATGCATTGCTGCTGCATAGACCAGAACTGTTGCAAAGACCTGCATCACATCGCAGCCGTCGTCGCACCAGAACTGCCACAGCGTGACCATCCTTGTGCAGACTATCACATCTCTCATCAACTGCAGCTTTGACAACAACGATGGACTCCACATCATAGCTCCTCGTAATTGGCGCATTGCCACATCTGTGCGACGTATCCTCGATTACGGACTAAACATTGCAAATCCTCATTGACGGGATAATTGACAGGATCTCCAATGGGATCTTTGAAGGCAATGCAGCAGGACCTTGCACCGCAGCATCACTGTGTCTCAGAACCACCGCATCACTTCGGCTGCATGATGCATCTTTGAAGCAGATTCTCGTAACGCTCCACAAACCAGGATTTAAGGTACTCTGTTCAGCTGGCCTAACTGGGTCCTTGTAGCCGGCCCAAGCTCCATCGGGTGGTCCTGAACTTGTGACTTTATCCCGGTCCGGAGTGACCAAATATCCACAGTGGGCGCTTTACACCTTTTGGCACTATTTTTACTAAAACCTTTAAAATTTAGTATCTTCGGTTCTGCTGATTGGATTCTTGTTGTTTTGGCCTTGTTTTATTTAATAAAAATCACTTGAATATTCTACCCTTGTTGTGGGATCCTTTTGTTGGTGTGTTTTTACTGTACTACTGTTCGAGGTGTAGCACAGATACTTTACACATTGTCTCTGAGTTAAGCCTGACTCTTCTGTGCCAAGTTACCCGAGGGTTGAGCAGGGGCTGCTCCTCCGTAGTGGCAGAGGAGCGCCGCCCCCTTACATAAAACGATAATGAAAGCATTTTATTATCATTTTATTTTTGCCTGCCTGTACGCTGCCGACGCGAGTCTTCAGTGCGGTGGGGTGGGGCCAGGCAATCCTTTGTGAAAAGCAAGACATGTCAAACCGTCATGTGCACTTAGCTTTCTCCAACCCAGCTGAGTTGAAACACCACAGACTCCCAGTTACTGTCTGAGCAGCAAACCAGGCCACTCAGACCAATCCTTCTCTCATGCTGGGACCAGTATTCCCAGCATTAGAGAAACGCTGGGATTGGCATCTGGGAGCCTACGCAGTGTGCGGCTGGAGTCGACAATAGTCAGAGCGGAGGGAGGCGGCATCAGTCGAAGTGGCAGGTAAGTGCAATTTTATTTATTTTAATTATGTTCCATTTTGTTTATATTCCCTCACCCTGCCCCACCACTAACGAATGCCAGAAGCCGCCACTGAGGTTGAGCACAGGGTTAATTTAAGGTTTGCTTGTGGCTTCACCCTGAGAAGAATTGTGGTTGCTGCTTGAGAACGGTTTTCCCCCCCTCATCCAGTAAAGTTACCCCATTTATCACAATCCTCCCATGCAGAATGGAATGGCAATCCACGAGTCTCCCATATCTCACAGTTATTAATTGGTCTTGGGCTCATTGCATGCCCGTGAAGGGCTAGGGCTCTCTGAAGAGTTGGGGGCACCCCTGCGCTGCAGGGGACTGCAGGGACCTGTGTGGTGCCCCTGCTCAGAATCTTGAATACTCTTCCTCATTACAATAGAAATGCACCCTCATTTCGGAGCCTCAAATCCTTTGCATCTTTAGAAACATTTGCACCTCACAGTCTAATACCATGGTTCATGTTGTATCTTTTCTATTGCAGTCTGAGGCTGTTGCATGACTCCTCCAAATCACAGTTTTGTAGCATTATAACTTTCAGTATTAGCCTAATTTATGCCTCACTCTTCACTGGGTGAACCTTCCACCCTTTCTGTTGTACAATGTTGTCAGGGATCCTTTCGGAATATTCAAGGGGGAACTGAGGCAGCTCTGAGAAGGAGTTGGTGGGACTGCTTATTTTCCACGTTAAATCTGAACAAGCTTCATCGTTTGTGTTGTTGCAGCTTATTTCGCTAAGGAAGACAATTCAATCCAATATTTCCAGAATCTCCTAGAGGTTCAAGCTGCTGTGAAGAAATTCATTCACTTTTTCCGGAAGTTCATTTAGGGAAAAAGGGCCATATTTCAAATGAGTGAAGGCGGGCTAGTGAGTGTTCTTTTCAGCGGGTGCATTACTGCTTTCTTCCCTTTGAAGGTTTTCTCATCAACTTGTGAATTAACTCCAAACAATAAATCTTCATCAATATGAGTTTCATGGCTGTGAAAGGCCTGAAAAGCGAGTTGCCCTTCTATCCAATCTCTGCAGGCCCAGACGTTTCCTGCCCCTCAGCGCGATGTTTTGGCGGGCAGATCAAATGCCTGCTCTATGCAATGAGCTCAGCCTTTCATAAGGAGTAGCCATTAAAACGACCTCAAGCTCCTTTCTTCTATGACCTCGGCTACAGGTGTGCGTGTGGCTTAACTTGATTTTACTGTAGTAACTTAGGTGTGTGTAGGGGTGGGCGGAATTTGCGAAAGTGACTTTCTCAAATTATCGCGAAAATGTTAAAAATCTCCGCAAACACGCGGAAATATCGCGAAGATGCAGAAGTTTTTTTCCCGCCTGTTCGTGGTATTTTCGGCATGGTCGCGGCTCGCCATCTTACCCATGCGGTTGCTCGCGGGCGCGGCCATCTTGTTTTCACTCTTCTCGCGGTGCATGATCGCGAGAAGAAAGACGTGATCGCGCGACCAATGACATTACTGCGGGCGCAAACTGTCGCGAGACAGCGCAAATGGCTACTAACAATCCAACATCTCGTGGAGAACGCGACCGGATCGGGAAAACTTGTCGGCGAACGCGGGGATTCAGTTAAGGCGATCGCGCGCGCGCGAGAATGTATTATTTTACTGCGCGAGCAAGAAACAAATTATCGCTAAGCTGCGGAATGCAGAAATTTTTACATTTTCGCGCTCTCCGCGGAAGGCGAAAATGTCAAATTATCGCAATTTCCGCGAGCGGAACGGAAGTTAGCCCAGGCCTAGGTGTGTGTGAAATTCGCGTAAATTGCATTTGAGTAAGTATGCGAAATTTTGGGACAATGAGTCAGGGAGCACAGTAGGAGTTAAGCTGCATGCTCCCAGCTGAGGAGAGACAGGGTGGAGAGAAAGGTAGGGGGCTCGATGTGAAGGTCCTCCGTAGATAATGTTTGGTAAATGTAGCCTTGTAAAGGCACACAATTACAAGCCTACCGTATATACATAAATATATATTGAGGCACATATTTACAGGGTTAACCGGGACAGGCAAGATAAAGAAGTAAGAATAAAGAATGTAGTCCTACTTTTATTTCCCTCCTGTCCCGGTTTTTGGTTCTCAAAATCTGGTCCCCCTATATAATGACGCAAATCTATGTGAAAAGCGAAACCAACATTGGCACTATATTTTTTAGCCCAAAAAGTATCGTCACGTCAATTTTGGACACAGGAACAGATTCCACACTAAAAAAAACAGCACAAAAAACACAAGCCCCACAAATAGCATGGTTCGCATTCTGAACGCTCGCGCTGTTCCAGTGCACTCACACTAAATTGTTGCAGCAAACTGCAATAATTAAGCAACGTGGAGTAATAGCATTATTTTAGGAATTTCGGATACTAAGCATAATGTGAAATTCCCGAGATTATGCTAGCGCGACAGAAATTGCGCCTGGCTCTGGTAAGCATACATACATCTCCAGGCAAGATTGTTAAAAATCTTAGCTTGAAAAGATGTCAGTTTGAGTTTAAAAGTGTTTTGTAAAGGTCCAGAAGTGAAACACATTACTTTAAATAAATTATAGGTTCTTAGAAAGGAGACGCTGGGTTTTTGTTTAAGGCAGTCTTGTGAGCACATGTTTAAGTAATAAATGACACAATGGTTGATGTTTAGGTGAATGAGACTTACATCTACCACTCTCTCATGTCAAACATTTCTGAAATATTTGAGATATTTTGGATGTCTGCGGGCAGTCTGTAGGAAAATGTGACCGTCTGTGAATGGCATGCGCAAAACACGTCAAATAGAAATAATCTGGCTGTTTTAACTGGGTAGAAGGAACAGAGCCCTGTGTTTCTCTGATGTCTAAGAATATATGTAACTTTGGACTGCAAAATGCAGCACAATTTTCTAGTTATGAGCCCTTTTTAATGTCAGAACGAAATTTCTGTAGCATGTACACTAGTCTTCCATAAAGTCTAATCATCAGGCTGCATAGATTGCAGAATTAGAGTTCCAGAAGTGCTTGCACTTATGCAGGCGCGATTATGCATGCTGTGGCAGAGGCACTGACTGGCTTACAGTGGAACACGGAATCAAGTTTTAAAAACTGCATTATGCACAATGATTACTGGGACAAAGGCCTGACCTAGCCTCAAAATCTGTCACAGCTTTCTGTTCAAGTCAGAAACCTATAGGGGCTTCTTCTCAATCCAACAACAATTATCCAAAAGGCTAAATATTCCAAATATTGAGGCAGGGACTCTGGAAAACAAGTAGAACAGTAACCCCAGCACACATTTCATATAATGGGATGACAGCTGTAGCAATAGTAAGTCATGAAAGTACAAGAACTCTTGAGAAATATTTGCTATTCTCCTTTATTCTTCTTTTTGGCTTCTTGAATTTCGGTATTTATTTGAATACAGGTTTACAGGTCATACAGGTGATATGCCAACACGTGTTTCGTCACCAAATGGGGATTAGCCCGCGACTTTTTCAAGGCTCCTGCTGTCTGTAAATTAGTTCTTGTTTTAGTGTGGTGATAATTCCAACCCACACGATCTGTAGGTAATTATTAGTGTCTTTAAAATCAACAATCAGAACCCACATCTGGTCTGGTGTCGTATATCGTGCCGGTCAGCTCTCGTCAAGTGTTCTGACGGGTCCTTGAGTGCGAGAGACTCTGGAAAAAAAGCATTGGCATAGCCACTAGGTCTCACCTTTGGGACCTTATAAGCGTTTAGCCATGCAACACTTGATGTTGTTGCACCAAGGATATTGTGCTGGATAACTAAACACTTATAAGGTCCCAAAGGCGAGACCTATTGGCTATGCCAATGCTTGTTTAACATCAGCACTTGAGCACTTTAATCTATTAGTAATAGGTGAAGAGGTATACAATGAAACATTTTGCAAATTTTTTGCACTTAAACAGTCATTGACATGCAATATTGATTTGTTAAATATGATTTAATGTCAGAGAGAATAGTCTTTCACTAAATCAATGGAGAGCATTTGGCATGATAGACAAATTACACTGTGAAGACTATAACCATTCATTAACAACTATGTTTGTGGGAGAAAAAACATGCATTTAAGCCAAAACTCAAACTGACGTTATGACGAATATGTTATCAGGAATGTATTTATTCAATAACATTTTTAACTACTGATTTTATTTATCAATATTAAATGAAGCTTATCAACATGTCATAAAGGTATGTTTAGTATGTTTTCGCTTTTTATGACTGTCTTTCAATGTGCACTTGTCACTTTAAACAAAAGGGTAAAAAACGTCGCATCGTTTGTCATGTGATCAAGGCCCGCAGGGGCCGAAACGGGTAATGGCTGACTGACTAAATCGATTATTTTTGCACTCAGTGTGAGGTCCGTGCCCGTGTTTGTCCAGGCTTGGTGGGGAGGAGCGGATGAAGAGTGTGTGTGTGTGTGTGTGTGTATATATTGGAAAAGTAATTGGCAGAGAAATAAATGTTGACATTGCACTGAGGGATGCCGAAATTAGCCTTATTTCTATGTCAATGGCTGTCCCGGTTCTTTTATTTTGAAAATCTGGTCACCCCGGCTTATAGCTGCACACTCAAGTCAAGGGAATCACTGGGGCTTCCACACAATGTTCTGCATGGGGCGTCATTCTGCGAGCCAGGACAGATTAAAAGGGCGCTCCTAAATGCTAGTTGCTGCTCGTTGTATCGCCGTTAGATAATCTTCATGCCTACAGCACCCGTTGATCTTGGGCACGACCAGTTTCTAATGCGCAAAACTTCTGTCACGGCTGGCTTCATTCCCTTTCCCCATGCGGCGGCTCCCTCGGAGTCAGGCAGGAACTGCCAGGGCTCGAGTTCCAGTTAATGGCCGGCGCATCCCGGACACATGCGGTCACACCTCAACCTTCCGCTGGCCTTGCATCCTGTGCTGCCTGCCCTGGCATCAGAGAATTATCGCCCCTCTGGGAAACCCAGCGGCCCTGCAAGCACAGCTCGGTGCTGCTGTGACCTGCATGCGGAGGAAACTGCAAATGCATTTATCTGTGATAAACAGTAAAGATAATGCGAAGCAAAATTCAGTGTATGTTTTTAATGTCACACCGTAACTGTGCCTGTCCATCTCTGACAAATACACCAGAAAAAATACACAACTTTTATTATTTTATGTTATTTTTATTTTGAGACATTTTTCTGTATTCCCTACATCACCGTGAGTTAAATGTGTAAGGTGATAAACGTTGCAGAGTCCCCGTAGCCCCGCTCAATCTTTAAGTCACGTGCTCTTTTTCTATAAGCTACTACACTTCCTCAGGAGTGCATTTCAACCTAATGCTAAAAACACCTTAGCTGTGCATTTGCAATTCGCTATGATTATTAATGAGGCAGATAATAACGCTACAATGGAGTGTCTTTATAATTCGGGGGAATACGTTTTTTGTTTACTTTCTGAGCAATAAATCATGCATATTTTGAATCTGTGCATGTTTAACTAAATTAAACACATTTAAAATGTGTCCAAGTCACAGAAAGAGTACATGTTGCCTTGTGTCCGTGAAAGCAGCTTCTCCATCCAAGGCTTTTTCTTTCCAATGTTGGTTCTGTGTGGTTAAAATAGACGCAGAATGACAAATACCAGCAAACACGGAAGAAATACGGCCCCATGTACACTACTCAGTCAAATTGGGCGATGGCTCGTTAAAAACAAAGGCCCCTCCCTAGTTTCACTAATTAGCAGCTTTGCCGGACACACTGAAGGGCAGACGGGGAGGATGTGCTAGAGAAAGCAGGAGGTGACGCTCGGTAAACAAGTGGTAGGGGCGTGGGGAGTGCGGCCGAGAGCACACACAGCGTTTCCCTTGCGGGAGAAAGCCTTAGGCACCATCCGTTTGAAAGTTACTTACAGATGGTTTCAAAGCTCGCTCCCGCAAGGGAATCGCAAAACGTGCACGCGTTGCCATTGAAAGCAATGCAATGCGTGCACGTTTTTGGCCTCAAAAGCTAATCAATTCCAAGAGGTCTCCTCCTATCCAGCGCATGCGTGCTGCGTAGGCGAGACCTAAACATTAGCCCATAGCTCCAATCTGTTTTTAAGTATCTTCCATTCCGAAAACTATTGGAAATCTAGACATTCATACGCCTTTGGATTAGAAATCTGCCTTATCAAGAGGAGCAACCGTAGGGCCAGTTCCCTCACCCAGCGAGAAAGTAACTCCTTTGTTTGTATTTCTCGATTAATTCTGATTGTTTTGTTTTCTGGCAAATATATATTAAAATAAATATATAAAATATATTACACCTTTAAAATTATATACAAAAATTGAAATTAATTAAACACAACTTTTGTCGGGAATTTACCGTTTTTTAATTGACAATAAAAATGTTAGTGAGGATGGGATTTTATTTTCTTTAAAATATTGTTTAAGGTGGTGTGTCCATGATGGCGCCAATACAGGAGAGACAGTGCTGAGCCCTGCCGCCCGCAGTGAGTGCATGAGTTGCTATGATGCCATGGGATTCAGTCAGCGGACGCTTTAGTGGTGCCAGGGCATGCCTCTTGCCCCATTGAGAGGCTTTGAGCGCTGATATTCAAATGTCATGGGGCCCAGAGCTGCAGCCCAAGATGGCGTGGCTCATCGGATTGCCTGTAGCCGAAAGGCACCATCACAGTGGATGGAGGCGGGCCCAATTGGTGATGGCATGTGGTTGGTCTTGACAGTAGCTTCCCTCAAGTCCGCAGCTGGAAGTGTGTATTCACCTTGTGATGACTCTCTCCTCTGGGGATGCATGGAGCATGATGCCCTAGGACCTAAGAAAGGTGACAAGCTACTCGCTGCTCACCAGACCCGTCCAGAGGCAACAGCTCCGGTGACGAAAAGGCTGGAAGTGTGCCAGTTGGGCAGTGCCTGATAGCAGCAGCTGCCTTATCCCATGGCCCCCATTGGGAGGAGAGTGGTCAAATGTCTGAATCCAGACACTCCCTACTATGCATATTTGGTGGCTCTGTCCGCCGGGCCCTGGACGAGCCGCGGTCTGTAGGGGCGCCTGCATGCAATATCACACCTGGAGGCAGATGGAAACCTTTTCTTCAACTAAACCACTGGCCTGCTACCATGCTGATGTCCACAGAGCCCAGAGCAGGCAACCATCACACAGCGGGGTAGAGGGCCTGGGTGCTCCTAGTTGGATTACTAACACCCCCAATCGGCCATAAGGGCGAGTCCCCACCTGACTTGCAGTGACCTCTGCAGTAAGGTGAGTGTTGGGGCACGACTACCAATGGCATTGCTATTGCCATCAGGCTGGGGTTGGCCAGAGGTGGATGTGCGCCGCCCATCAGGGGAGGGAGAAGACCCCACAGCAAGACACCCAGGACGTAGGCTGTCCCTGGTTGCAGATTGTTAGCAGGGGAGCAGCAGACTGAGGAGCTCGAGATGACCTTAGCCCAAGTGGCAGACCAGGGTCTCCTTCTCCGAGTCACAGAGTGGGGCCCCGCACAACACTTGAGACATGTGCCACACAGACCTCCTTTACAAACAGCCCCAGCACTGAGCCGGCAGGGGTGGGGGCTACATCCCCAGCACATAGGCCTCTGATGTGCGGCATGTCAAATACTAGCCACATCATGGTGTCACACAGGTCCAAGAAAGATAATACATTAAAAGACATGCTCATCAAGGCGCCTGTGAAAACGCTAGACCACACTTGGGAGATCTACCCTATGCTGCACTCCTCCCTGGAGGCACAATCTGAAGATTCTGCACTGAAGAAGGCAGGTGTTCCGATTACCCGCACCTGTACGAAGTCCCTCTGTAGCTCCCTCTGAGGTGACAACGCATCGCTATGTGAAGAAGTCGTTACAGACACTAAAGAACTTTAAAGAGATGTTATTGACATAGGTCAGCAAGTGGACTCGCTGGAACAAACCAATGATGCCAGAGAGGGAGAAATTGAAAGTTACAGAAGTGAACTGCTGGAGCTCCAGGATCGGAATATGGACCAGCAACTTCACTTAGAAGACCTCAAATATAGATCCCACCATTCCAACATCAGAATCAAGGGTGGTCCCTCTCAATGCAGACTCTAGCAGTCTCAAAAGCTAGGTAATCTGACTCTTCAGACACATCTTGCTGAAACTTGTGAAGAGGGAAATCATCCTGCATCAAACATGCTGGGCTGGGAGACCATCACCTGTGCCAGGCAAGCCACACTGCATCTTGACTTGACTCCACTACTACCAGCAGATGGATGCCATCATGTCAGTTGTGCGCGACCAGACTTCGATTGTGCTTGAAGGAACAAAAGTGTGGTTGTACCAAGATTTACCACACTACAATGCCATCAATCCCTTACGGAGGCCACCGCTTACCTGCAGGAGAAAACAGTCAAATAAAGGTAGGGGCACCCCTGATTTTTGTATGGAACAACAAAAAAGACATGGTTCGCATCATGGAAGAGGCAAGAGTGATCCGGGGCCTAGAAGATTCCCAGGGGATGTATGAATGACCAAGCTCACTGCAGATCTCCCTATCCCACCTTACTAGTGGTGTTAGTAGGTGAAACCTGCCCAAACATCATGCCCACAAGCCTTCAGTCACTAAAAGCCACCACTAGCAATCAGCACTTCTCCACCAGCTCCAGAACCAAGAAATTGCCCAGGACCACAACTCATCCTAATTCCCCAGGGTCTGGGTTCCAGAAATCCACCATTATGGCCCACCCGGAGACGCACACCCCTGATATTGGCACTTACCCCCAGCTCACCCACATCATGAGATCTTGACAGGCTGTGGGGACGGAGATTGACCCACCCGAGCCGTGACCACCCTTTTTCATCGCCAAGTTACGCAGACCGCTGGATCACAACATTTGACTCTTCCATGGAGGGAGTGCTTTGGACTCTTGTTCATCCTTATTTCTTTGTGTTCCCCCCTTGGCCCGATGGCCTGACTTTGAGGCACCTTACACCCAAAACTAGTGGATTCTTATGGCACAACACAGGGGTCCTCGCTATGCTTGACATTATCACCCCCACCATAACAATATCCATCCCCCATCAATAATTAGTTAAGATACTAAGCCTCAACGGTCGAGGCCGCAATGCCCCGAAGAAGCGTCGGGCTATCCTTAAAATGCTTTGTGACTCATAATGTGACATATGCCTCCTACAGAAGACCCACCTTCTTAAATGGGACTGAAACCGCATGTGGTCCCACTGGTTCCATAGACAATACTTTTCCTCTGGCCCTAGCAAATGTGCAGGAGTGCGGATCCTCTTCTCCACCTCCTTCCAAGGCCAGGTACTTTGGACACAAGCAGAGCTCTCGTGTTGACTCCTTTCACTAAGGATTTCCATTACCACCTACTACTTTACACTGGCCACTCTATACCCTCAATGAACAACATGAACAATTTATCCTTAGAGCCCTGTAGTCGGTTTTGTCTTCTAATGCTGCCAACGTATTGATTGGGGGCAAATTTAATCTAGCCCCATAAACTATGCCCGACCACTCAGTATACAGAACGGGCCAAATGGGAGCTTGCACTCCAGACTTCCTGCGTTGGGCCCAGGACATGTGTCTGGTGGATGTGTGGCAGGTACATAACCCCAACACATGGGACCACACCTTCTTTTCTGCTTTCCATCAGACCTATGCCCGTATAGACTATTTCTTGATCTCCGCCCAACTATGGACGCATTTCCCACATGCAGACATTATGGTAGCAGCGCTTTCAGACCATTGCCCTATAACTCTCTCACTGCACCTCAATCACAAACTGTTAACCTACGACACCACCAAACAAGTAATCAAAGACATGATTAGAATCTTCTTATGCACCAACGATACCACAGACACATCCCTGGCACTTCTGTGGGAAATGCTGGAGGCTGTCCTCTGGGGCTCTTTGATAGCCATCGCAGTGCAGATCAGTAGTTCTAGAAGGGATAAACATGCAACCTTGGAAAGCCAGGTGAGGGAATTACAAGAGGATCATAAGCATTCAGGTTCCCTTAAAGTGAGAAGGCAAACAATGATAGCTAGAAATCAACTCTAAGCATTTGATATGGACAAAGAAGAATATGCCCTCCTCTGCACCAAGCAAAGATACTATGCCAAAGTAAACAGAGCCGGGTGTTTGCTTGCATAGAAGCAGGATAGCCAAAATCCAATGCTCTCCAGGACAGTCTACACAAAATGACCTGGGCATGGCTCAGGCATTCAAGTGCGTCCACACTGCCCTGTACTTGGTGGATAACCTCAGTTCAGAAGGCGCACTCAACAAATCTGCCTGATAGGGAGGCGTTCTTAATTAAAAAAGACATTCAGGAGAGCGAGGTACTCTCATCCATAGCCCACCTTCAACCAGGCAAGGCACTGGGCCAAGATTGATTCCCAACTGATTTCTATATGACCTTCACCCAAAGTTGCCATCCATTTTGGCCCACCTTTACAACTTCTTTGGGTACACTGGTTCCCTCACAGATTCCATGAGGGAGGCAATCATCACGGCGTTTCCCAAGCCAGGAAAGGACCCCACATTGTATTCCTCCTACCGCCCCATATCCCTCCTGAATGTAGATGTCAAAACTTTTCAAGAAATTTTTGCAGAGTACCTCAACCCACATATAGAGGGCTTAGTTGACCCTGACCGGTAAACATTTATTCCAGAATGGATCTGTAGCGACAACACCTGTCATAAGAGTCCTACGAATCAAATGCACCTGTGTACCTGGACAACAGAATCGTCAGAATATGGGGACTGAGTCTACTCATATCATTAGCGTATGTTGGCCTGTTTCCTAACTAGCTCACAGTGTGCCATCTGAACCCTCAACCTTCCAGGGTACCAGATGGCATCTGCAACCTGAGAACACGATCACTCCCATTCCACAAGGAAATTGTGGAAACAGATCTACCCTTTTGTTGTTACTCAAGCATGCCCAAAGGGAGACACAAGAAAGATACAAATTGGCATTGTAAACATTTATTGAAACAATTGTATTCTTGTGTGAAAAGCATGAGTTGCAATTATTAGTAGGATGAAACAGTTCAACCATTATAATGTTGCAGTGTGGTTATGATTATATTTATACTCCTATACTAAACTACCTCTGCCAGATCTCTTGGGACAACCCAACCCTCCCCATACCTGTGTGTGATGTATCAGGAAGCTGATCTGGAGTAGAGCAGGGTACCGTCCTTTGCAGGATGGAGATTTAGAGTCTGTAGGTGTAGGGTTGCATCGCAGTCTTGAGCACAGCGTTCCAGAATCATCCGCCGAATTGCGCCTCTGCAGAATTTGTCTCAGAGGTCATTTTCATAATAAAAGCACCACTCTTATCGCACTGTGCCAGAGGTGCAGCACTGATGTGATTGTTTGTCTTATGGCTCAAAGCTATTTCCAACCGGACAACCAAATGCAAGGGTATCACTGACAATGTTCCTCAGTCTTGAACAGTGTCTGAATGATTTGATAAAATGCTTACAGAGAAATGTGCTGTAAGCAGAATAATTTCTAAGTATATTATTATGTAAGTGCATGCATGTAGAAAGTCTCCATTTGGAAAAAAAATCAAGTTTAAACGTGCAACTAAAATGGAGATTTGTGACAGGCCCTATTGAACCGTACAACACACCTAGCGCCTGATGCATCTTATTGATAGAGTATCTTCGTCTCAGTCCTCCGCATTGCTCATGTCGATTGATGTTGAAAAGACATTTGACTGAGTCCACTGGCCCTTCCTCCAACAAGTACTGAAGAATGTTTGATTAGGCGTACAATTCAGGAAATGGGTGTAGTGTCGTTACACCAAATCCACGGTCCACATGAGAGTCATTGGGCTAACATCACAATCCTTCCTGATAACCAGTGGCACGAGGCAGGGATGCCCCCTGTCCCGCTGCTGCTCACTGCTCTTTGCCCTATATATGGAACTATTGGCAGAGAGGATTTGTACACATATGCACATTAGGGGCATCCTGTTTGGCCATCAAGAGCACACAAACGCACTCTGCGTACCCAGATGATGTTATGATTGCACCCACCCAGCCCCACATGCCCATGCCACCGCTCCTCTAGGAAAGGTACTGGGCTGCAAAGTCAATATACAAAAGTCACAAGCTCTCAACCTCACAATACGCCAAGCTGAGAAGGCCCTGTTGGAGAGTCTATTTCTCTTTCCTTTGGCGGCATAGTGGGTTCCATACCTTGGCTTCCAAATATCTCTGCGTTGGGAAAAACTGCAGATCACAACTCCTCAGACTTGCTGGGAATGGCACTCATCAATCTTAGGAACTGCCAGCATGGGAGCATTTCACGGGTGGGTAGAATTGCTGCAATAAAAATGACCCTTCTCTGAAGGATCCTTCATATAATGTAGACCCTTCCACCACAACCACCCCACATTACCTCCTAGGGAAATTGGCACAACTCATAGAGGTGTATATATGGGGAGGTAAGAAACCACAGCTTGATAGAAGGTGAGGCTTCTCTTCAGTGGTGGAGGGTCATCTGGGTATACCCCACCTAGTCCAATATTAACGGGCAGCCCAGTTATGCTATCTGGTGGAATGGGGTCGACCCCTCACTGAAAAGCACTGGTGCGTTATGTACCAGGCCTTTGCAGGATTCATATATGAAAAATTCCATGGCTTTCCAAAAACACCTACCCACTGATCTACACTGGCCTAGCAAGTTGTGCTACCCAACTGAGGTGGCACTTAATCACAAGGAAACCGTCCCCCTCTTCCGCCAAGTCATCCCACCCCACCTTATGCCAGCATTCCTGACGCAGAGGAGTACCCCCTACTTGACCATTCAAGCCTTGGTGTTGCATCTGGATGATGGGACGCAATGGCAGCAGCAATGATTATAGGCTCTCAATTATCTACACCATACCAGAGACTTATCCCTAAATTCCAGTATATGTTCTCCTAATCCCATGTGAAATTAGGCACGTGCCAGTAAACTCTCTGTATCATACATAAAAGAGTGTGCACATTATTGCTACCTGCTGAGTGAGTATGCCAACAGGAACTGATCATATTACTATCCATCGTGTAAACTTTGAAAATGACTCTATTATATTAATTAAAATATTACTCTTCCCTCATTGTTGGACTGGACTCTAGCAACAGTGAAAAATAACATTAATGAAACTTTCATATTAAATACACTAAATAAAATATTTACAGAAATTATCTGGCAGATGATGACAACACAGCAAATCATGTTGCAACTTGCAGGCACTGCCTCAATGGAATGAGTCTTCCAATCACGTATAGATGGCATATTTCAAATTCAGAATGAGATAAATGAGTATCTTGGGCTCACTGTCGAGCCTGGGAGCTTTTTTGTACCATACCCAACAACTAAAACAGCCAATAACCCGAGAAAGATAATAAAAAATACCTTCATGAAATCTGCCTCAGAAACGCTCATTGAAGGTGATTGCACTAGCTCAAAGATGAAATGCGCCAATTGTCAGTCTGGAGTCACGATAAATTTAAATGAAATACGACCACATGCATGCCTACAATAGACAAAGGGGGAGATTTTCTAAGATTTTGCGTGGTGTTTGCATGACACAAATTGCCGCAAAAATGTGTTTTCCCTATTTACTTTCCAGCGCTAAATTTGTTTAGCGCCGGAAATAACGGAAAAGGAAAGCAGTGCTATGCGCTGCTTCACATTACTTTGCGCCATGTGGGTGTGCCAAGGGTGAAGCATGGACGTTCCCATGCAACCACCCAAGGTTTCTCACGCTAAACCCAATTTACTAAATAAAGTACATTAGGTTTAGCGTGAGAAAACTGCACCCTTTTCATATAGGCACACGGAAGGGGAAATGCTTCCATTTCTCCTTCCTTTTCCTACTGTAAATGCGTGCTGCACTGTGCAGCATGCATACAACGCGGAAAAAACTTTGCATTGTGTCTGTGCATCATACTTATTACAGGAAGGCTACCCTTCCTTGCAAGAAAGTGGCTCTGTATATACTGTTCCCAAATAGGTCCACAGTCCCCAGAGGTTTGGCAGAGGCTAAAGTTAGATATAACCTTACTCTCTGACGTGGTAGCTTGGTCGAGCAGCAAGGCAGTATAAGAGGACAGTGTAAAGCATTTGTTGTACACACTCAGTCAGCAAATGGTCTAACACACTCAAGAACTGAACTCTAGGCCAATGGTTTGTATATAAAAATGTATGCTTGTTTTATTTTAGAACCAACAATAGGTATCAAAATATACTTTCTCAGAATGAGTTGCTTTAGATGAATACTTTCAAAAGGCAATAGACCTTTGAATGAAATATATACAGATGTTGCAATAGGCAACACAATTTCAAACACAATATAACATTGAGCTCAATGGAAATTTCTAGTAAAATGCAATAGATTACTTTTTGGATTACTTTTCTTACCACAGGACTGGATTCTAGATTCAGTCCTGGGACATCTCCTGTAAACAGTTGAGTAAAAACGTTTGGGTTACATTTATGATTTTTAAGGAATATTATTGTATTTTAAAAGTTGACAAACTTTTTCACATAGAATCACCAATGTTATTCAATGGGAGGAAATTCAGTTAGCAGGTAAGTGGGGTTATGATTACTTTTTCTAAATAAGTGTTGGAGCCTGGATCCAGCACTGGGGCATCTCCTGTAAACAGTTGAAAGAATGTGTTTTTGTTATACAGGCGATTTTTAACGAATTATTTGTAATTTGCAAAATCGACAGAAGAATTTCTGGTGAAAACGAGGCAATGTTATCCTATGGAAGGAAAATCAAGTTATAGGTAAGTACAGTTGTAATTACTTTTCAGGGTCAGTGCTGGGCACCAGGATCCAGCACTGGGATCTCTCCTGATAACAGGTGAGTAAATTCGTTTATGTTATTTGGCTGATTTTAGATGAATATTTTAAAGTTTCAAAACTTGACACAGAAGAATTTCCAAGTGAAACCAGTCAATGTTACCCTATGGCAGAAAAGTGAGTTATTGGCTTTTGGGTAAGTACTCGACTGGCAGAGTTAAGGTTCTGGGCTTAGACTCAGGGGTCTCTCAGGGTCAGGTAAGTACAGTTGTTACACCCTCAGTGGCACAGGGGCAGCCGGGTGCAGAGTGAGTTAGGCCCAATGCTATCCAATGGGAGGCAGGGGGCCTTTGGTTGGTGGCTGCTGGCTAGCAGGCCACGCGGCTGTGGGAGCTGGGCTCCTGGTCACTTGCTCAGGGCAAATGGGGAAGTAGATTAGAGTAGAAGTTGCACTGTTAGGGGAACTCGGGCGGCTGGGTGCAGGGTGCTTTTGAGCCGTCGGACGCTCAATGGATTTCAATGGAGAAGCTCAAGAACGGGCAAAGGCTGCAAGCTCAGGGACGAAGATTCTTCAGGTGCGACCACCACTTTGAGAGGTAAGTTGGGTAGTTGGAGGAGAGGTAGGCACCCAGGAGTTGGGTACAGGGGGCCGCAGGGCGCCGGGTGCAGGGGTGCCTTTAGGTGTAGGGAAATCTTACCCTCTGCTGGTTGCGGTTGTAGGGGTCCCTGGTTCTGAGGCTGCAGACGTCATCAGGAGCATCGAGGTGGGTCCTTGGGTGCTGGATTCGTGGTCACAGTCATCAGGGGGGCGTCCTCGTGGTCTTTGTCCACTCCAGCACAGGACAGGCTTGGCGGGTGCAGAGTGTGCAGGGTTTGCGGTTCCTGGCTGATGCCAAGGGTCAGTTACTTGCTTTGAGCAGTACCACTGCTCGTGGGAGTCCCAGGTAGTTAGAGTCACAAGGCAGTCAGGTCCTCCGGGGTTTTTGAGGTTGCTGGCTACTGGAGATGCCGGGATTTAGCAGGAGCAGGTTCGAGGGTCGACAGGCCAGTAGGGCTGGGGCCAAATAAGTTGGTGTCTTCCTCTTGTTAGCAGCTGCACGTCAGGTCTTCTTGTTCCTTGTTCTTCCTTCTTGTTTCGGAATCTGGATCTCAGGAAGGAAGGTTCAGGGTGCCCCAAAATACTAAATTTAGGGGCGTTACAGGTAGGTAAAGGGCAGGGACCAATGGGTCCCTTCCATGGGGTGGGTACACCCCCTATCCTGCCACTTTCCTGTGGGAGGGGGGCAGTAGCCTTATCCTGATTGGGCAGGACTCCCCATCTTCAAGATGGCGGGAACCCGGGGATGTGCTTCACCTCTCCTCCCCCACCTGAGGGGTGAGGTTGGCAGAGGCTGGCACACCCCCTTTCCTCACTTTGCTTTTCCCACCGATCTTCCCGCCAGAGAGGGGGTCAGAACCGGTGGGGGCCAGTTGCTGAGTACAGTAAGTGGCCTGGAGAAGCTCACAAAGGCAGCATGCCTTTGAAGCTTCCTCTGCCCATCCTGGGGGAGGAGACCCAGCACCTCGCCCAGGATGTGCATTGTTGCAGGCCCAGGAAAGCGGATGGCTCACTACCCAGGGGTCCAGCAACATGTCTGCTGTGTGGTAGCCTAGCCAGCCCCTCAGACAAGACGTGGATTGTAGGTTAGGTTCAGGAGACAACTCTAAATTGCCCTCTGTCGTGCATCTTACAGTAAATTCCACACTGGCATCAGTGTGGGTTTACTGTGCTGAGAAGTTTGATACCAAACTTCTCAGTCTTCAGTGTACCCATCATGGTGCTGTGGAGTTTGTGTTGACGACCTCCCAGCACAATATACTCTTAATGGCAGCACTGCACTTACAGTGCCCAGGAATGGACCTGGGTACTGTAGGGGCACAGGGTTCATGCACCTGTGCCCACACCACTGGCATAGGACACCCAGCTAGAGGGGTATGCCAGGGCAGTGTGTGTTGTGGGCATGGCACACAGGGATGTGGGCCATGTTGACTCTTTGTTTTATTCTGCACCAAGACACTCAGCCTGCAAAGGCAGCGTGTGTGTCAGGGTACAGGGCCTCTAAGGGTGGCACAATAAGTGCTGCTGCCCTTAGGGGGCTTCATTGGTCACAAGGCCCTGGGTACCTACGGTACCATTTACCAGAGGTTGACATGTGACCAGAGATGCCAATTGGGTTTTGGCTGTTAGGCATTTTTTAGGGAAGGAACACAGGCCCTGGGCACCTGATTGGCAGTAGCCCAGGGAACACCAAGGAAAAGTGCATCAGTTTTCAGGCAAAAAGTGGGGGGGTTACTGTAACAGAAACCCACTTCCTTACATTCCTGTACAAAACCTATGCTAGACTAATGCACACACCCTAGCGCTGTGGCACTAAGATGTGTGCTTGGCTCACGGCTGCTGTAATCAGCGCCAGCACATGGGTAAGTGGAGGAGAGAACCATATCTCTGGCGCTTTCCTGCTCCCTCCCTGTTGCGCAATGCAGCGCAGCCTCAAGGGGCACTGCGTGAATCTTTTGTAAATCTCCCCCACAGTATCCACATCATATGATCTTCCCAGTCAATCATTGCATTGAAGGAATTACCATCAATTCAAACGGTCTGACCAAGCTATAATCTACTATTTTTAATACAATAAATATGACCAAAAGTCTCTCATGCATATACCACACTCAGCCGAACAAATCCAAGTATATATATGCGTATACAGCACCTGAGACATCCCTCGGACTCAATACCTTTTGTGCTCTTTTCATGTTATCATCTCACCATATCTCAATTACATTGCCTTATCAATATCTTGCTCTGCATCACACTCCTCAGATCCTCACTGATGGACCCTCTATTGATTTCCTGCCACTTAAAATCAAACATCAAAACATCCTAACATGAAGTACACACTGATCTACTGAAAAACCCCAAATACACCCTGCTGAACTCTAAAACTAGGTTCACTGACACAACATCGATGTCACAAATATCGATGTAAAAAATATTGACTCCCTGTACTTAAACAGGTACGTACAAAAATATTGACTAAAAAATATCGGCCACATTCGGGAGGACCGGGAGCGGACGTATAGGAGCCAGGAACAATCCAATACTTGTCACAAGCTGACATAAACCGGATTTATTTCCTTCCCTCCCCCCATGGGACAAGTAGTCCATAGAATTAGGGCTTCACCGTTGGTAGCCATCTAGGAAGTGGAGTGTGGCCTTTGCCACACCCACGCAGTGGTAACACCTTACCACTGATTGGTAAGAACGGAGCCCCCCTGATATCACTAGGTCCTGATGAATGCCTTGGACTCATTTGGACCGCTTTGGCAGAAACATGACGGTTAGGGGACACTAATTACCCCAATCACCGTCACATATATTTTTAATATCATATAGTTTTCAGTCACATTAAAAAACACTCCTGATTACTATAATGATTTTTAAATCCACTCACAGTATCAAGGGCCCCCACTTAGTCATTTAGAAGTGCATCCTTGTCGTCAAGTGTATGCCCGCCCTCTATCAAACAAAGGTTTTAGAGGGCGAGGACAGGTCAATGATGAAGCATGACACCAGGTGGTGTGTGAGACCAGTCCGTAACTTTTTGTGAGATGCCCACACTCACAACGTTCTCGTAACTCGTTTGGGTTATCACACTAGCTAAAGCTAAATAACCTTCCAACTAGAAGGATTATTACCCACATCGTGTACAAACGGTATGGCAAAAACATGTGCAGGTTTAAAACAATTGAGTCATTTGCACTGAGAATGATAGGAATAGGTGTATGCCTAAAGAAGGTACCTTTGATATTGAGTGTCTAAATACTCTTAAACAAAAGCTGAAAGACTTCAAAAACGATACTCCACCAGAACAGTGGCTGGATTTACCATCTTGGCATGAGTAACACAAACAGTACTGGCAAAATACGCAAATGAAGAATCTTAACAACATCCAACAGAAATTGAGATACCAATTTAGTCATTTATAGGATAAGATATGAGTTTTCTTCCACACCTCACAACCTCTCTCATATCTCTTTGCCTAAATTACTTGCAAGATTAAGGGAATCTTCTAGACTTCATAAGTTTTCCACCCATTGGTAGTGACCATTGGCGGTGTAGGGCTAGCTTTTGGGCCAATGGAGTTCATGCAGGGTTAGGGCAGGTATTGTTATAGGGAGTACATTTAGCCTCCATTTTAGTTTTCGCTCCTAACTTAGCATCTTTTTTGAGATGGTGCTTTGGACATCTTTTTCACTAACTTGAGAAAATGCCATGCATGCATTTATTATAGTTACACATTGTTGCTCTGTAGTCTGCACTGTTATTTCTTTCAGGGACACATGCTAGAATGCAGTGTCCTTGCTTTATTTTGTTCTCGTAGGAGCCGACTCTATTACCCAGACTAAGTAAAGATATTTTTCTCAGTCTCTTGCAGAATGAGATAAGGCCTGTGTTTTATTATTTAAACAGCGTTTGTTTTTAATTCAGGCAAGAGGTACCTCACACCGGAGTTATAATGGATGAAGCAGAGAGCTTTGAGTGATATATCTCTCTTCAGGCCCTGACATGCATTCTAAGAAGAAAGATATCTATGCAGACAAAGGTAAAGAGATGTGTGAGCTTGCACACGGAGATGGAGTGCATTTGTTAATGCACTGAGGACGGCTTCTTGAGACATTACACCAAGGTATGGTGTTAAATCATACCAACTAGGTCTGGCACCAGGCTACTCTCACTAGTGTAGGAGTATAGGTGAGAGATAGGAATAATTTTAGGAAAAATCAACATGGTTGAACTATTTGTTTGTCACCATTCTAATAATGCTTATATCAATGATGTGTCTCATCTGTCTAATAATCGCAGTTCATGTTTTATTTACAAGGATTAGATCTTATCAATAAAATGTGAACATGTACTATTGTCGCTTCTCTTTGTGAAACCTTGGGCATGCAAAAGTGACATATGAAAGGGTTAGATCTTTTTCCATGAATTCCTTGGGAATAAGAGTAGTCATTTTTTAGATTGCCAACAACATCTATATGTTGGTTTAGGATTTTAGATGCGGTACTGTGAGCTAGCCGGACCAACTTTTACTGATGGTATAAAAATACTCATTCTCTGTATTATGAAGTTTTGTTGCTCTAATACACAGTTCTACTAAATTTGTAAGAACCATATAACATTTTGCCATAAATGTTTTAGGTTTGGTACCTATTTATTTGGATCTTCTGAATAGTTTTATTGCATTCATACAGAGACGTCCAAGGCAATAAAGGTTTATTCTCCTCGGGTGTAGTATGAAGTACCTAGTACCTATTTATTTCTGTAGGTTGATCAAGCTTGGTCTTTTAAAATGATAGTCCCCTACAGTGTTTCCTATCTTTGGTTTCCATTCATTAATATTTCAGCACAATCAGTGATTATTGATGTTAATGGCAGACAAGCGGTAACTGGTCATATAAACAGAAATGTGTTCGCCAATGGCTGTGGAGATGTTACCTTTGTGGTTGAGGCTCACGAAGCGTATAGATGTGAAATCTTTTACTCCAGCGTTAAGTTTCCTGCAGTCGATGCAAATTAACAGACATTTCCAAATATACTGAGGCCGCAGTTTCAGATGCATATAGACCTTATCAGTGTTTAGAAATCCCATAATTTAGCAAGAACATCATAACTGGCTCCAAGGCACCCTTCCACATTTCCATCAGAATGGAAGACTGGACCCTCTCAGTAATAATGGGGAGACCTGGTCAATCTTACCAGACTATACAACATCACAGGATGCTAATAATTTAACCAGAGACGCTTGCTCTCTTAAACTATTTAGTTAGACTGTATCAACGTCTGATGCAGTTTACAATGAATGCATTAAATACTGCCCAACAAGGGTTCCTTAAGCTGGACCGGCACCATTTGCTGTGTATGAAATTAGATCAGTTATCATTAATGCTATAATAGGTAAGAACCCTGCAAAACATGATGAGATTGTATTTTGGATAGCACAAAAAACAAATCAACTTGAGGCAGCTTTTCCACATATGGGATCCCAAGATAAGTGTAAAATTCTCATTATATGTCCACTGCTTGGTATGGTTCCCCCTGATGAAGAGTGTCATACATGGGGTACTGTATTAGTTTCCATCTACACCATTACTCATTGTACTCCTTCAATTGCTGTTTTCCCTGAAGTGCTTGAACAAATTCAAACTAAACATCTAGCGGCCCCTGCCCTAGACTTGGGGATGACACTCATTGGCAACTTTGCCACAGTGTCCTCAATTATTTTAAGTAATATTCGGGGAAGGGAGCTTCTATGGCAATATGCCAACGGCTCACTTTAGTTCTCTCTGCGGATTAAGAATGCGAGCACCCTAAAATAATTTCTTAAACCTACACTTCTGTAGGTCCAGATAGTTTAGGAACCATGGCTAATAAGCCACATATTGAAGGCAAGTCAGAAGCCAATAATACCAAGCAGACAACTGGGTCTTCTAAACAAATGTTGGTATAAAAATAAAGATATGACTAGAACAAAAAATTGGACTGGATTTCTGCAACTGGAGTCTTCCAGGAACTGTTATAAATTACGTGGGCATGATAAAATTAAAGCTCCTGATAGGTATTAGTATTCTGATACATGTCCTTCTTACTCCTCGCAGGTCTCTCTAGACAAGCAATCAGAGAAAGGGGGTTGAGGCAGACAGTAGGAGTATGGAAAGCTAAAGATGGACTCACAATCCTCCTCTGGCATCAGCATAAAAAAGGAAGAGAAACTTTTAAAAAGCGCATTTAAAAAAGAAAAGTTGGTGGGAATTTCCACCAAAAATGCCACAAATGCTCAGAACTCTTCTACAGAAGAAGACATGGGTGAGACCTCTTCTCAACAGTGCAGCAGAGGTCACAATAGTTCACCAGAATCTTCAAGAGTTTCTGGTGGCGAGGTCGACCGATGACTATGTACAAATTGAAACTCCAGATCAGCGGCTTAGCTCCCCAGATAGAATTTATGATTTGGACATACAAATTGAGGGGGCATACCGCGTGCTAATAAAGTAATATTCTGGCAGAATTTGGACATTCTCTGGCTGGGATTGAGTGGCTGCTGCAGTTTGTTCATAATGTCTCACAAGGGAAGGATATAATATGCCTCACTTTTCTGTTTTTGTTCTGGAGAATGTGAAAGCAGCATATGCTGTAGAACTAGCTCATGTGCATGCCCCAGCTTTATATTGTCATCAAGTGGTTTTGGGTTAAAGTCTCACTTTATCATGTTATACCTATTAGCTCCACAAGTGCAAGCACAATATCCTATTAACCATGAAGTAAAATGCCCAGGAAGTTTGTATTACTATTAGAATATCAAGGTGTGATTGAGCCTTGTGTCTCCCCTAAGAATAATTTATTATTTCCAGTGCTTAGCCCCGATCATTCTAATAATATAGTCTTGAACTCTCAACATTTAAACATTCATACCAAGTCTTTAGTTGTACAGAATTATCACAGCACAGGCTTGATAAATAATCTAATTCCTAAAAAAAATAAAACTATTTTACATTTCAAATGGTTTTTTCTTTTAAAATGTGGCACCTGAAAGCCGGATTTTGATTGCTTTCTCGGAATTGGGAACACAGATATGGTTCTGTCAAATCCCACAGGGCTATCAGAACAGTCTAGGTCTGTTTTATGCCCCAATGCTGTTAATTTTACAAGAAATTGACTCAGAAGCATTGTCTTACGGCAATGACATTTACATCACAGGCGATGATTTAAGCATGCATTTGGCCAGAGTGGATCAAATTATTCTGGATTTTGCTGAATATGGCTATAAATGTAATTTTCAAAAATCTAAAATTGCTGTTCTCATTGTCCTATTTTTAGGATATGAGTTGTCGCATGAAAGCAAAAGTCTGGCACTACATTTCTTGGAGAAATGTGCCCCATTGTAACCACCAAATACTTTAAAAAGCATCAATTGCTTTTTGGATTTCTAAATTCTGGTAGAACATACATACCAGATTATATACAATGGGTTAGCCCATTGTACGATTTAATTAATCTAGATTTTTTTGCTAGTAAAAATGTGACTGCTGAACATACTTGTATTCTCCAAAATTAAAGGCAGACATACTTGAGTCTAAACACTTACATATGCGTGTTAACTATACTAATTTAATCATCCGCATAATTGCTGGTTCCAGTGGTTACACATATGTTTAATTTAATGAAGGAGAAACAGTGCCAATTCCTTGTAAATCACAGTTATATTCTGATGCGGAAATGCATTTTGCATCAACAGAAAATCTTTTGACTGCAGTTCAAATGGCTGTATTGAAGAAATGTAATTTAATTGTAGTGTCTTCTGTTCCAGCCTTCAAGTCCGACACCAAGGCCAACGTTCTCAATATGAAGACTTGCATCCTTGATGGATCCAGTGGGCCTCTTCCTTTACAGCTATAGCTTTAGAATATATTTGTGACCATAATTTAAGAACTCAGGAATATATCGCCAGTATGAACGGGAATACGCAATGCCAAGTGAAATGTTGCCTCTAGATGAATATGCTTTCATAATCTATTTTGATGATTCAGCCCAGCCTGCAGTTGCTGCAAAATACAAATACTCAACTGTTTGTGTGCTGCAGTTAAGGTTCTCATGAAGGATGGAGTTTTTCAAGCACAAAGAATATATACAGAAACTTTAGGTGACTGTACCGCTCAGCTGTCTGAATTGAAAGCTTTGGTTCTGGCTTTGCAGAATATGGATTCAGAATTCCCCACGCTTATAGTGTGTGATTCCTATTATTGCATCCAGGACCTTAACGATAATTTACCTTATAGGTGTTTGAATGAATTCAGAGGTTCTAAATAGAATACTATTAATTCTTTGGGGGAAGTGGTGGCTCTGAAAGATGCTTGGCCAAAAGCATGTAATCGGCACATTGAGTTATTAGCATGTTGTTATACACATTGCAGGGAATTCATTGGCTGATGAAGCTGCCAAGGCTTCTGTTCAGACAGTATTTATGGATGTGATTACTTGTTCACATATGAGAATAGATGATGACATAATGGCTACGGTCACTGACTCGGCTAGTGGAGAGTCCTTACCTAAAGGCTATTCAGCTAAGAACTCCTATCTATTAAGTCCTCAAAATGTTCCCCTTTGCCTGCTTTCCTGGAGTGGGTAATTGAGTGATATCCAGCCAAGACTGAAGATTAGAGTTATTAATGGCAGCTCATGGGGGTTTGGCATCTGCTCACGCAGATGTGGCGGCTACTGTTTCTTTGTTGCAGAAACAATACAGGTGTCAGGGTCTTTATCAGCAAACCAGAAAATGTCTACTTTGTTGTGACATTTGTCAACAAATTAAAGATTCCACCATTGTATGCCCACTGTAGACACCACTTTCAGTTTCAAATACACCAAATTGTGTTGATTTAGATCATTGCGGACCACTCAATGTGGCTGGTAACAACAAATATATCTTAGTGGCAATTGATTTTTGTTCTCGTTTAGTATGGGTGTGGCCACAGCCATCAGCTGACATTCAAACTGTTACTACAGATTTGCAAGTCTTTAGCTGTAAATATGCAGTAACAACTTCCCACTCAGACCAGGGCCCAGCTTTTGCCTCTAAGGCACTATGGGCCCCCTAGGCATTGCTGTGCATTATTCCACCTCCTATCATCCTGAGGTAAATCCGATAGTAGAACTAAAAAACTGAGACTTAAAGCTGTCCTTAACTGCTAAAGTATTAGGTTTGGGTCATAGCAGGATTCATCACCTGTATGGTGTACAAAGAGCTTTAAATAATCTGCATATATTAATATTGGTTGGTCAAACTCAACATGAAGTTTAGTTTGGGGTTCCAATGTGTATACCAGAGCTTGATAACTCGGAGCAGTGGAAGAGGATGCACCTTCTGACATCACTGAATGTTTTACTGTCTTACAGGGATTACAAGACTTATGAGATGAATACTCGAATTTACTTTCTGAACAATCTGCCACTGATGAAGTGAAGGTGCAATCTGCAATTTCTTACTGGATGCCTTAAATTGGGGCTCTAGTCCAGGAGAAGAATGCAGATAAAAAAGAGTTTGGCCCGTCCTATCGTGCACCGGTGCCTATCCTTGCCATCAAGGTACTTAAACTGTGAATTTACCACCACTTGCTGGTTGTAAACAAAAATGGCAAGTTTCGATCAAGTTGATCAAGTTACACCATGTGGCGGGTTCCCTATAGTAGGCCACAAGGGTTTCTGGGTAGCTCCTTGTTCCCTCTCCCTACCCTGCAGGAAATCCCTCAACATGCAATAAATTGTCCTAATCTTACTATGCCATAGCTGGGGTCTTCAAATGCTGAACTTTCAATCATGCACATTGATGATACAAACACAGCATGTGTTTCTGATATGATTTTGCCTCTTTCTACTGCTGCTACTTGCAATTAAGATATGTATTGTCAACTGCCTTTGGAGGCATCTGCCAGATCTACTTCACATGATAACGTCCCTGTTTTTACACAGACTGCCTCCGGTTCTTTTGTGAACATTAGTGATTTTTCTTCAGACTCTGCATACCTCCTTGTGTGTTTTGTGTGGCTATTCCTTTGGCTGAAAAGGACATACCTGATTCATCTTTGGTCATATAGCTGGGTTTTTCTTTCGCTATTTCTTCTGACCCTTTGGATTGGATTTGTTACAGTCTTAATTCTGCTGTTAAATGGACACTGAGGTGCTTACTCACCTTTCTTCATCACATAAGGTCTGTAGAGACTTGTCCCTTGTGAACATTACTGCTTTTCCTGTTCATGGTGGTATTGTATGTAATAAGCTTCCCTATGATATTTGTGATCCCGCAGAAACGTTGCAAATTCCGTATGTATTTAAAGCTAATATGGATGGCATCATTACCCCAGGTTCCATTTCTGATAATGGGATGTTATGACTGTAACTAATATGCTATGGGAATTAGAATCATACTCATATTTGAAAAGGAGGATTTGTATTTAAATTCTGCAAATTATGGTGAAATGTTTTGTTATAATCATTATTCCCATCACTTTTTACAAAGAGCTAGTACTCCATGTGCTATTTGTAATCATACACACTGGGAACATTGTTTGAAACCACCTTTAGTGGCTAAAAAAGAAGCCACATACACTATGCTTAATATTGATTGTTTGGAAAAGGTTCCCTTTTCAGTTGCTGAAACACCATCTGCATTTTGGCTTATTAATGGTTTAATTTCTCTTTTGATTTCCACGTTTCATTTTATATTATGTCTTAGGTATTTTGAAGTAGGCAGATATGAACAGGTGGGTGCAAATTTTTTGCACAAATCCTGGTTCCTCCCTTTTCAGTACAGATGCATGCACAAGAACAAAGAGGCTTTTATCAGTCTTCATGACTACGGGGCTTCTTTGGGTCACTTGTTAGTCTGCAAAATGTTTTGTATGCTATTTTTAAATTTGATTTGATTAGAGTATTAATAATGTAAATGCAAGTCATGAATGGATTAATTAATTTGCTCACTTTTAATGTTTTTTGTCTATTTTGTACTTAAAAGATTTGTATTTTTATAAAAATTGTTATCTATTTATTTATATATTGTGATTTTTGTTTTGTAACACTGTAAATTTGTCTTGTGGGCTGTTGGGTTTGTAGGGGAGTAGGGTGGGAAGTGTTTTACATATTTACGTGTGTTTTACATATTTACGTGTGTGAATGTGTTCATGTGTGTATGTGTCTGTATAATGTTTTAAATGGCAAATACTTAAGTTTTTTTAGTTTGCTTTTTCACTGATTACATTTTCTATATTTATAATTTGAGCAAATGTTATGAATATGTGGTTGTTTAGGAAAAAATATTTTTAAATTATTTGTATTTAAACATTTTCATTATACTGTTGGTTACATTAATTACTTTAATTGTAAGTTATATTGTGTAGTTTGATTTGTAAGGAAGTATCGCAGTATTTAAAAATAAAAAGGTTTTCATCAATGTAATATTTTTCATGTTTTAATTAGTTAAATATTATATCATATCTTTTACAAAATGTTTATATATTATGTTTTTCAATTTATCTATATTTATTTGATATATTTTGGTCCATATGATTATAACTTTTAATTTTTATTTTTTTTAAATATGCAGGATTTTGAACTTTCATTTTATGTTTTTATTTTTGTTTATATAATTTTTGAAAAATATTTGTAACTGATATGTCTCTATTAATTTGTACAAGTTTTGCAATTAATTTATATTTTTTAATATATTCATTGAAACTTTTTCATACACTTTTTATATTTATCTTTAAGCAGTTAGATTATTTTTTTTTTGTTTTTTAATTTAGGATTGTGAATAGTAAATATGAACCCTTCAAAGCCCAATACTTTCCATCTCATTATTGAGAGTGAAAATAGCAAGTCTGATCCCTCAAAAGTCCAACACTTGCCCTACTGTTGCTTAGGTTGAAGTGAAATTTCAACACTTTACACATTTTTGCTTATGTTGGAGTGGGAATAGTACATCCAACCCGTCTAAATTCCAACACTTCCTCTACTGTTCCTTAGCTTGGTGAAGGGATTTAAATCTGGCCCTTCTAAAATATAAACCATTCCCTACTGTTCTTGAGGTGGGACATGGAAAAAGTAAATCTGACCCCTCATAATAGTGAATTGTATTCTTCTACATTTTATCACTTTTTGTAAACTTTGCGTTTTTAAGTTTGATTGGTATATTTTCCCAGTTTTTTAGTGTAGCTTTCATTGTTTGTTTGTTATATATGTAATTTTTTTATATTTATTAGCTTGGAGGTAGCATTGTACATATTTTGTTCGATTTTTTAAGTTGTATTCATTTTTATTAATAAGTGTAGAATTTTGTATATTACTATTTTATATGAGTTATTTTTCATTTTAAATTTCTTTTTAGTTTTTATTCGCTTATTTTTATAGATTTAATGTGATTATATTTGGTATTTCATAATTATTTTGCACAATTTTAACTTTTATTTAGACTTTATTAATTATCTATATGTAATGTTTTAAAAAAAGTATTATCGTTAGTATTTTGTACACTATATTTTTGTACTCAATATTTTTATACTTTACATTTAAATTATGCAAGAGTCAATATTATTGTTCACAATATTTTTCTGCAATATTTTTGAAGCACAATATTTTTGAACTCAATAATATGACATAGAAGCTAACGCCATGCCTCCATTGTCACCATATTTGCTTGATTTTCACCTGTCTGAAGATGAGACTATAGAATATTGAAAAAAAAACTGTCTGAATAATTTTCATTCACTGGTACAAAATGTGTTGCCCACTAGCCCGACTGAAGCATGTCATGACTAGTGAGTTCATGAGAAGATTTATCAGTGAAAGTCAGTCCTGAAAACCAAGTTGTGATAATATATTTCAAGACCTGCTCATCACAAATACCTCTGCTAAGTGCTGAGAACTGCCTACATGGATCCTCATATTGCACAGCAAGCAAGCCACAGAGCTGAGAGACACTGTATCTACTTGGAAAGGAGTTTGATCCCCCACAGAAGCAAAGCAAATGGGCAACAAAGATGCACTCCTTCCTCCTGCGCATGGCAATAGCCTGCACCCCGGCAGTGGGGCGCCTCCAGTCTACTTTATCCCACTATGGGACTGGCCAGCCCTCTTTGACTGGTTTCTTCTTTGGAAGTCTGTGTCAGGAGTGGGCAGAGAGTGGGCTTGAAAAAGTAAAAAATTGGCTTCGAAAGCCTTCTCCAGAAACAACTGATTGATCTACAAAGACGTCTTTTTCTTGCAATTACTGGGTCAGTACAAACAGGAGCTGAACCTTTCTACAAATTAGCTGTGTTTCCATGTACCCACCCACTTTGGATTGGGTAGAGCTGTGCATTGATTTACACTCTCAAAGACACTTTATTTCTCAATGTGATAACTACATCCCTAATGTCACTCTTGATGACTTGATTGGGCCCTTTCCCAATCAAGCAGTTCTGCACCCTACCATTCATCTAGCATTGGCTGCCCATTAAATGGTTTTAGGACTGAAATGGCAGCATTATCAAATGATGCAGGGAATGAAATGTGCCCTTGCCCAAGACACAAAGCTCATTTCCCTTCCCAAACGTCATGTATGTTGATACTTTTAGAACCCTTTTCACATCAGATGTGGCATTCAATCTTAATGGTTTTGTTGATTGAGCTTATTTTTGTGGCATTTGTTGCAACCTATCATATATGTGGCTACCCAAAGACTGGTCTAGTTTATGTTATCCTGGGTATGTGGTATGTGGTACCCACAGCCAGACACACAATCAACCCACTTTCTGATTTTAGCAAGAGGAGGTAGATAAACATTTCAGAGACTAGCATTTTGATTCCAAGGTATGTAATGGTCCTATGCATCAAAGAGATTCAGTCAGTTGTTGGGGTCCTAGAGAATGCAATCAGTTTGACTGTGAATGCTCTTGAGCATATTGCAATCTAATTACTGGTGAAAAGATATGTAGTTCTTCAGAACACTATGATTTCTATTTTGTTCTTTTAACGAAGGGTAGAGATTGCACCATTATTGGTGCTGAATGTTGCCCTTATATGCCTCACACCTCTGTAGAGGTTTGCAAATAGATTAACAGTATTGGTGAAAGTATTAAGGACTTGCATAGTGTGGATATTGGATTTTAGTGGTGAGAACTGTGGTGCAGACTGCATAGGGTATTTCGTGCTGGGGTAGAACCTAGCCCTTCTGTTGATTTACAGTCTCATTCAAGTTGGAATTACCTCTATCAAGGATCCTACAAGAAACTAGGAAAGGTACTTAACTATCCACTCAATGGCTAATTATCTCAGTGATGATGATGAACTTGATGCTAGTGCTTTGGAACATAGAGAGGATGCAAAAGCATAGAAAGTGTTTGATTTCATGAACACAGAGAGTGACTTGATGAGCAGAGTTGTGCAATAAAATGGCACAGAGGAAGGAACTGTGAAATCTTAAAACTCTCATGTTTGGTATTGGTAACCCATAATTGCTATGTTTTTTCAGCTCACCAGACCTACCCACCTCCTAGGTGTAGTAGGATGCCCCTTGGCACTAAAGACATATTTTGCAAACCACTGAGCCTAACCAAATTTGTCAGCTGTGGAGGATTCAAGGCTAAGCCATTCGGCCTTCCGAGGTACGACACACTTCTCAAATTCCCATTCTCTTACTATATTGTTTTCCCATATCTTTTTCAGCTATTCCACACCATTTGTTAAATACATCATATAGTTGGTAAGTTGAATTCCCTCTTCTTTTCCTCACGCGTTATTTTTTACACGTGCACTTGCATTTACTTAGTTGTTCTCTTCACTTTTTCATTTTTAGTTGCAGTTAGCTGCATTCATTTCTGTTCCTCTCATGGCTCCGTAAACATAATATTCGAGGTGAGGTTATAAACCACTCTATCTATATGTCATTACCTTTCATCAGACACTTACTCTGGACTTCTCTCACATTTTCTAGCTCTGTATCGTTTTTCATCTCTAGCTCTTGAGTCACATTCAACAGCTTTACATTCACGCTATTGGGTGTCTGAACTAATATTTTCCTTCAGCTAACGTAGCGTCTATCCACCATATGTGTGGGTCATGGAAAAGTATTGTGTAACATGTTAATCGCACGGTTCTTCACCATGTACTCTTCTTGTATAAATATATTAAGCTTTTTTCTATTGATCATGTAATATATGTACTTTTTCCGCAGATTTCCCCTGACGAAGGGACAGTTAAGTCCCGAAATGCATTGGGCTCACCAACACATCAACTTGTGATTAACTTGAAATATTATGTAGCATATCACATTATTACATTGCTTATGGTAGATGATTACCATCATGTACATTTGTTGATTTCCTCATGATGATGTAATTTGATGTTCTTTACATATATGCTGAAAAATATATGTTTAAACGAATATCACTGTTTTTCATTTTTGATGTTTTGTGAATGAGATTAATCATTTGTAACGTAGTTACCCCTAGCACAGTGCGCAGCGTCAATCACTAGTTGGTTGTCCTCTTTCATTCAGTTTCGTACTTGCCCGATTGACAGCGGGCATTACGCTGCAGCACCTATATCATCTAGTAGATACCTTTTGAATAGTTAGATAACAGGAGTGCGCTGCCCATCTCTCTTTAGTACAAACATTCTTCTGTCTCTGCAGCAGCACCCACTTATCAATCATGTCATTTGATGCCATTACAAACATCACGGACAACAGAGCCAATACAAAAGCTTATACCTCAGATGAGGCCTCTCAATTATATTCACTTATACAAGAAGTCAAGATCACGGACACACATGGTGGATCTATAACCCAACAACTCCGGCAACTGGAATTCATTACTAGGCGACAGCTTAATCAGAGACTTCATGCCTCCACCCTTGTCCAATATCACAAAGCAAAGAGAATTCCGCGTGGACTACGTCTGGCCATCAAACCAATGCTATTTCGCTTTCATTTGAATACAGCTTTCATGGACAAATGGTACTCAATCCTTAATAAGTGTTCATTAGATCTCATACTCCTCATCATTGAAGAATTGTCAAAAACTATTAAAGATCTAGAAGAAGAAATTTGTGCCTTAAAAACTGAACTAGAATTCCGCATGGAAGCAGATTCTTGGAAGCTACATTTGGAAATTCTCAATCAGAAATTGGATGGATATGAGAGGGAGTTACAAGAAGGCAAGTTACGCAAGTATAGACGCGACACCATCGACTATAAACTGAATGAGGTCTACACATGGGCTGAGATATATACTCGCAAAAGATTTGATAACAAAAAAACACCTACCACTTCAGATGAAAGTCTAGCGTCAGAAAAAGACACCACCACTAGCCGCATACCGGCCTCTTCAGTAAATGTAGTTCAACAATCTGGTTCTCCTTCCTCAGGGGATCATGTTCCAACTGCCACGATACCTACGACTTCAACAGCATCCACGTCGTCTTTTTTATCACAGGCAACAGATCAGGGGCGCCCACCCCCACCAAGAGAAACGTCCAAATCAACTTTCCAAGAAAAACCAGGAGAGGGAAAGGAAGGCAGCGGCAAAGCTTTACGAAGCGGGAAAACGGTGAATTAGTGATTAATATATCATCACAGAATCTTTCCAACCAAGAAAAGTCCCTATTGGGACGCGGATTATCGTTTGTACCTACGTCTCATGCCAACCACCTACAAACTCAAGGAGAATTCTTCAGATTTATGCGCACCATTCGTCTAAAACATTTCTTCAATGATGTTGCATTAGACACCACACAAGATGATTTTTCCACCCATCATCAATTCAAACCTAAGAGCACCTTTATGCCACCATCATCTCATAAAACCTTGGATAGTTTTGAGACATTGGTCAACAAAGATCTGGAAAAACTAAACTATAAGCCTAAACACCACAGCAACATGTCAAAACATGAACGTCAAGTCCTACTGAAACTGTCTAATAACCCCTTGATCACAATTCAACCGGCAGACAAAGGAGGAGCTATAGTGTTGATGGACACAGAATATTATCACTCTAAAGTACTGGCACACATCTCTGATACCAACACCTATTTGTAATTAGCAGGCGATCCTACAACACTACTTTTGGAGTTACTTAATTCTATTCTCAACGCGGCGCTTGAACAAGCATGGATCGATAACAACACACGGCTTTTTCTAACATCATCCAATCCACAACGCCCTCATTTGTATATGATCCCTAAAATACACAAGGATCCCCATGATCCCCCGTTTCGTCCAATAGTCTCTGGCTGTAAATCCATCTTTGACCCCATTGGAAAATTCCTGGACCATTATCTACAGAAGTTCGTACAATCTTGGCAAACTTATCTTAAAGATACTACTCATTTTCTCCAAATGCTTCAACAAATGACCATTGATCCTCAAGATTCTATTTATTTATGTACCATTGATGTCACAGCTCTTTACACCTCCATCCCCCACGCAGCAGGCCTTGAAGCTGTAGAATGGGCCTTATTCCAAATGGAAGATATTGACATCGAGAAGGTCTTGATTTTGCAGCTTTTGAAGTTCTGCCTACATAACAGCTACTTTCAGTTTGTTTAGCCTACGTGTTAGGATTAGTACTTATCCGTTACCTGTTATTATATTTTAGCGCTCTCTCCAGAGACGGAACAAGCGTAACTGCACCTATACGTTTCATTTGAGTGATTGATTCATCATACATCGTGCATCATTTATTGCCCGGACAAGGCTTTGGAACACTATTTCCGTCTTTTTGTATATTTTTTGTGAGTATTGTTTCCGTCTTTTCGCGTTTTTTCCAGAGGTACGACACACTTCTCAAATTCCCATTCTCTTACTATATTGTTTTCCCATATCTTTTTCAGCTATTCCACACCATTTGTTAAATACATCATATAGTTGGTAAGTTGAATTCCCTCTTCTTTTCCTCACGCGTTATTTTTTACCCGTGCACTTGCATTTACTTCGTTGTTCTCTTCACTTTTTCATTTTTAGTTGCAGTTAGCTGCATTCATTTCTGTTCCTCTCATGGCTCCGTAAACATAATATTCGAGGTGAGGTTATAAACCACTCTATCTATATGTCATTACTTTTCATCAGACACTTACTCTGGACTTCTCTCACATTTTCTAGCTCTGTATCGTTTTTCATCTCTAGCTCTTGAGTCACATTCAACAGCTTTACATTCACGCTATTGGGTGTCTGAACTAATATTTTCCTTCAGCTAACGTAACGTCTATCCACCATATGTGTGGGTCATGGAAAAGTATTGTGTAACATGTTAATCGCACGGTTCTTCACCATGTACTCTTCTTGTATAAATATATTAAGCTTTTTTCTATTGATCATGTAATATATGTACTTTTTCCGCAGATTCCCCCTGACGAAGGGACAGTTAAGTCCCGAAATGCATTGGGCTCACCAACACATCAACTTGTGATTAACTTGAAATATTATGTAGCATATCACATTATTACATTGCTTATGGTAGATGATTACCATCATGTACATTTGTTGATTTCCTCATGATGATGTAATTTGATGTTCTTTACATATATGCTGAAAAATATATGTTTAAACGAATATCACTGTTTTTCATTTTTGATGTTTTGTGAATGAGATTAATCATTTGTAACGTTGTTACCCCTAGCACAGTGCGCAGCGTCAATCACTAGTTGGTTGTCCTCTTTCATTCAGTTTCGTACTTGCCCGATTGACAGCGGGCATTACGCTGCAGCACCTATATCATCTAGTAGATACCTTTTGAATAGTTAGATAACAGGAGTGCGCTTCCCATCTCTCTTTAGTACAAACATTCTTCTGTCTCTGCAGCAGCACCCACTTATCAATCATGTCATTTGATGCCATTACAAACATCACGGACAACAGAGCCAATACAAAAGCTTATACCTCAGATGAGGCTTCTAAAATATATTCACTTATACAAGAAGTCAAGATCACGGACACACATGGTGGATCTATAACCCAACAACTCCGGCAACTGGAATTCATTACTAGGCGACAGCTTAATCAGAGACTTCATGCCTCCACCCTTGTCCAATATCACAAAGCAAAGAGAATTCCGCGTGGACTACGTCTGGCCATCAAACCAATGCTATTTCGCTTTCATTTGAATACAGCTTTCATGGACAAATGGTACTCAATCCTTAATAAGTGTTCATTAGATCTCATACTCCTCATCATTGAAGAATTGTCAAAAACTATTAAAGATCTAGAAGAAGAAATTTGTGCCTTAAAAACTGAACTAGAATTCCGCATGGAAGCAGATTCTTGGAAGCTACATTTGGAAATTCTCAATCAGAAATTGGATGGATATGAGAGGGAGTTACAAGAAGGCAAGTTACGCAAGTATAGACGCGACACCATCGACTATAAACTGAATGAGGTCTATACGTGGGCTGAGATATATACTCGCAAAAGATTTGATAACAAAAAAACACCTACCACTTCAGATGAAAGTCTAGCGTCAGAAAAAGACACCACCACTAGCCGCATACCGGCCTCTTCAGTAAATGTAGTTCAACAATCTGGTTCTCCTTCCTCAGGGGATCATGTTCCAACTGCCACGATACCTACGACTTCAACAGCATCCACGTCGTCTTTTTTATCACAGGCAACAGATCAGGGGCGCCCACCCCCACCAAGAGAAACGTCCAAATCAACTTTCCAAGAAAAACCAGGAGAGGGAAAGGAAGGCAGCGGCAAAGCTTTACGAAGCGGGAAAACGGTGAATTAGTGATTAATATATCATCACACAATCTTTCCAACCAAGAAAAGTCCCTATTGGGACGCGGATTATCGTTTGTACCTACGTCTCATGCCAACCACCTACAAACTCAAGGAGAATTCTTCAGATTTATGCGCACCATTCGTCTAAAACATTTCTTCAATGATGTTGCATTAGACACCACACAAGATGATTTTTCCACCCATCATCAATTCAAACCTAAGAGCACCTTTATGCCACCATCATCTCATAAAACCTTGGATAGTTTTGAGACATTGGTCAACAAAGATCTGGAAAAACTAAACTATAAGCCTAAACACCACAGCAACATGTCAAAACATGAACGTCAAGTCCTACTGAAACTGTCTAATAACCCCTTGATCACAATTCAACCGGCAGACAAAGGAGGAGCTATAGTGTTGATGGACACAGAATATTATCACTCTAAAGTACTGGCACACATCTCTGATACCAACACCTATTTGCAATTAGCAGGCGATCCTACAACACTACTTTTGGAGTTACTTAATTCTATTCTCAACGCGGCGCTTGAACAAGCATGGATCGATAACAACACAGGGCTTTTTCTAACATCATCCAATCCACAACGCCCTCATTTGTATATGATCCCTAAAATACACAAGGATCCCCATGATCCCCCGTTTCGTCCAATAGTCTCTGGCTGTAAATCCATCTTTGACCCCATTGGAAAATTCCTGGACCATTATCTACAGAAGTTCGTACAATCTTGGCAAACTTATCTTAAAGATACTACTCATTTTCTCCAAATGCTTCAACAAATGACCATTGATCCTCAAGATTCTATTTATTTATGTACCATTGATGTCACAGCTCTTTACACCTCCATCCCCCACGCAGCAGGCCTTGAAGCGGTAGAATGGGCCTTATTCCAAATGGAAGATATTGACATCGAGAAGGTCTTGATTTTGCAGCTTTTGAAGTTCTGCCTACATAACAGCTACTTTCAGTTTGTTTAGCCTACGTGTTAGGATTAGTACTTATCCGTTACCTGTTATTATATTTTAGCACTCTCTCCAGCGACGGAACAAGCGTAACTGCACCTATACGTTTCATTTGAGTGATTGATTCATCATACATCGTGCATCATTTATTGCCCGGACAACGCTTTGGAACACTATTTCCGTCTTTTTGTATATTTTTTGTGAGTATTGTTTCCGTCTTTTCGCGTTTTTTTCAGAGGTACGACACACTTCTCAAATTCCCATTCTCTTACTATATTGTTTTCCCATATCTTTTTCAGCTATTCCACACCATTTGTTAAATACATCATATAGTTGGTAAGTTGAATTCCCTCTTCTTTTCCTCACGCGTTATTTTTTACACGTGCACTTGCATTTACTTCGTTGTTCTCTTCACTTTTTCATTTTTAGTTGCAGTTAGCTGCATTCATTTCTGTTCCTCTCATGGCTCCGTAAACATAATATTCGAGGTGAGGTTATAAACCACTCTATCTATATGTCATTACTTTTCATCAGATACTTACTCTGGACTTCTCTCACATTTTCTAGCTCTGTATCGTTTTTCATCTCTAGCTCTTGAGTCACATTCAACAGCTTTACATTCAGGCTATTGGGTGTCTGAACTGATATTTTCCTTCAGCTAACGTAGCGTCTATCCACCATATGTGTGGGTCATGGAAAAGTATTGTGTAACATGTTAATCGCACGGTTCTTCACCATGTACTCTTCTTGTATAAATATATTAAGCTTTTTTCTATTGATCATGTAATATATGTACTTTTTCCGCAGATTGCCCCTGACGAAGGGACAGTTAAGTCCCGAAATGCATTGGGCTCACCAACACATCAACTTGTGATTAACTTGAAATATTATGTAGCATATCACATTATTACATTGCTTATGGTAGATGATTACCATCATGTACATTTGTTGATTTCCTCATGATGATGTAATTTGATGTTCTTTACATATATGCTGAAAAATATATGTTTAAACGAATATCACTGTTTTTCATTTTTGATGTTTTGTGAATGAGATTAATCATTTGTAACGTAGTTACCCCTAGCACAGTGCGCAGCGTCAATCACTAGTTGGTTGTCCTCTTTCATTCCTTGGCACTAAAGACATATTTTGCAAACCACTGAGCCTAACCAAATTTGTCAGCTGTGGAGGATTCAAGGCTAAGCCATTCGGCCTTCCGTATGGGGTGCCAAAGGGAACGTCCCTCAGTCCCACCCTTTTTAATCTTCATGTCTCCCCTCAGCTTCCAAGGACTATCATAAGCGGATGACACACAAATCTGTGTGTCTATTTCGGATAATCTGCCTTTTGTGGCTGATACATTTAAACCATGCATGTCCAGCATCAGCACATGGATGAAAGTCTATTTCTTAAAGCTAAATGTGGACAAAACGGAGGTGCTAGTGTTTGGGGCTCAGAATTCCATCTGGTCTGAAGTCTGGCGGCCAGAGGTTGGCCAGCTACCGACTCCAGTGACGTCTGCTCAAATTCTTGGGATCTTATTTGACAACGCTCTCAACTTTGACTCACATGTTAGTTGTACCCCTAGTATATGTTTGTACATCATCAGAGCTCTTCGGAACAATTTTCCTTTCAATTCTCCTGAAGTGCATAAATCAGTAGTCATTGCTGTGATTACACCACAATTAGATTTTTGCAATGCACTTTATTTGACTATCAAAAGCTCCTCCCTTAACAAACTCCAAGTGATTCATAGGGTGGCTGTTTACCTCATTCTGAATATTCATAAGCGCCTCTCTGTGAGAGACTGTATTCGTACTCTGTACTGGCTACCAGTCAGAAAGAGAATAATCTTTAAGGCACTCAAAATGATCATCCTGGCATTGCATCATAAAAAACCCACAGCTCTCTCCTCCAATAGTACATACCAGGTAGACCTCTCAGATCATTTCTTTGCAGGAAAGTGATTATTCCTAGGTACTGCAAAGCCAAAAGGAGAGGACGCTCCCTCTTTGTCGCTGCAGCAAAGCTTTGGAACACTTTGCGTGCACATATTTCAGAAGTCGAGTCTCTCTCATTGTATAGGAAACATCTCAAAACCTGCTTCTTTTCTTTGTACACTCCATCCCTTAGTGCCTCTCTGGTTTTGTTTGGGATTGTTCCATTTTTTGGCTCAGTGCTTTGATATCTTTGGGTTACATGCGCTTTATAAATGTGTTTTCATTTCATTTAAATCATTTGTTAGTAATTAAGGGCATGTACTGGCTCTCTTGAGCTGAGCGCTGCACCTGCTTGTATAATTGCATCACAATTGGTAGTAAAAACCATCTGTAACCGATTATTAGATTATATTTATTATTGACTTAAATAAGACATAAGACAGCGGTTTCTGCATGGGGTACACTGCTGAAAGAGACAGCATTAGCACTGCACATTTACTAATAGGCAGATAAAGGTTGAGGCTATAATTACTGTAGTCCAAATATTTGGAGGAAAGGGATGACACGTCTCCTACTGAGATTTGGTTTGTCCATGTGTTCACAGTTGCAGTAAAGTGATGTGTTCTTTGGGTGTTTCAGTGTTAGGATTTCATATGTTCTGACGCAGAAACAGTTGCAGGACTCTTGGAGGACACCTTTATTCTGACGTACACAGTACACTGATTTTCTTAGCCTTGAGTCATATATGTAGCTCTTATGGTACACCTCCAGGTTGACCGGCATCATACGCTGAGGTTTTCATTGTGGTAGCTTTTATGGTACACACAAAATAGGGTAGACTATTTATACCTGGGTACACTTGGGCATGTATTTGTTTATGACAAAGGTGTATTTCCGCAGGTGATCATTCGGAATACTTAATAGATTTTGCTGATAATGTTAACAATACAATCTATTTATGAAGAGGACTACCTGCAGGGTATTTGAAAACATACACAAAGGTATTGAAAAAATAGTTTGAAAGCTCATTTAGTAAGATTGTAGACTCAGGAAATTATTGCATATAAAAATAGTCCATTATTGTTAACCTAAAACTATTTTATATATAGCCTCCCTCGCCCACCCACACACTCCCCGCATCTGACGAAATTACAGTGGAGGAAGATCCTTCTCCTACCTCACCACCAAGTCCTGGAACTACTTTCTCCTACTCCTTCACCTCCGAATAGCCTCCCCTCTCCTGGAATTCAGTAAGGAACTCAAGACCTGGCTTTTTGATTGATTCCAGCAAGAACCTTTGGGCCTGGATGCCCTCTTGGGTGATTAGTATCACTCTATAAATCAGAGTTGAGTCATTTGAGGTAAATGTAGGTGATAAACAAGTGTTAACAGTGTGCATAGTAACATATAAAGAAATGTCTTGTTGAAACTACCAACAAATAAAGAAATAACTATACTCTAAGCATAATATTTGGTTGGCATAATGAAAACTCAATGTACTGTGGGCGTATGTTCATTCATTTTGTGTTTTTTACATAAAGTTACAGGACCAAACCATCTAGCATGTTAACATTTCATCCTCAGAAGCACTAATGACCCAGGTCATCACCCAGTCTAATATGAATTAATAATTCACCCAAAACAAGTACATTTCAGGACTATTAAAAACATACATTCAGTATATCTTATATGTTTCTATGACGATGTATAATCAGTTGTTGAAACGGGCTCCAAAGGCCCTGAGGAATGCTTACTGCCAAGTCAACCTATGATAGAAACCTGTCTCAACTGATTTCTGAAGAGTGTTCCGTTGGGTTGGGTTGATTCGCGATTGTGTAGAAGGTAAAGAAGACTGCTGGACATGCCAGGCATGAAAGAGACAGCTGATCTTTTTTGGCAGGGGTTGCAGACAGTAGGCTCTTGTTCACCAAGGAGGGGAAGTAAGAGAGATCAAAATGAGGATCAAGGAGTCATTCCAGGTTCTACCCCTGCCTTCTCCTCCTGAGTTGTGGCAATTACAACCAATTTCCCCTCTATGTTTGAGTCCTATAGGCATTTGCTAAACAACCTACTTGCTCTACGGGTAGGCACATGTTAACCTCCATTTCAGTCGCCTGATGTTCCATCTCCTCAGTGCTGATGGTGGTGGTTAATGTAATGAAATGCAATGATAACAATGACACAAGTAAAAAAAAGAATTGCATTCAAATTTTTTATACCAGAAAATTTGGAGTAAATCTGGCAACCAATTTGTCCTTGGTTTAATTGATCAACAGCAAATCCAGAGATCATCAAAAGCAAAGCCTAGTGTGAAGAGGAATTCTAATTAACTCATAGGCCAACATTACAATATGGCCATTATTCCATGCCAACATTATTAGACCAGATAAGAACCAACAACAACATGTTTAGTACTTATCAGGTGAAACAATTATCACCTACTAGGAGTTTTTGTGGAATAGCATGCAGATTTTCGTTCTGTATCTGCATACTCAGGTATTTACTACCCATTTTTGTCCCGGATAAATATCTGCAGATTTGACCAGCCAATATTTAACCCAAAACTCTGAATCCAGAAGAGAGAATTTGGGTATTTTACGGCCCACTTGTAATGGGGGTCTTAGTTGACATGCACAGTTTGTAAATTAATAAATAATGAAATCCAAACTTCTAAATAATCTGGAAGCAGAGCTAAAGACCAAAGACCATGATAAGCCATTTAAATATTTAAAAACAAATTGGTTTCCACTCAAGTGTTCTCAGTTTAATCACTCATAAATACTTCTGCTTCAAATGAAGTAAGACCATGACACAATTTAAAGAGAAAATCAAGATTGCACAAATAAATAAGAAGTTAGGTAGAGTACAATCAATGTCAAAAAGTATATACTTTTACAGGACAGACAATATAATTGTTGGAAATGAGCATGAATTGAACCAAATTCTTGCTTGATAACTTTATTTCGGTCAAAAGACCATAAAAGTACGAATAGACATATCATCAGTTACAATAATACAAATTGAGCGATAAAACAATAAATAACATTTTGGAGTTAAAATCTTTAAAAAACAAAATTAAACTTTTACGTCATCAAGATAAAGGTGGTTAGGTTAAAAAAGTTTTCCTCCAACGCCACATGCCGTAAAGATAGCGAGATACAGCGAAAACAATGAGTGGATCAGTATCATAAGTTAGAGTCCTGCTGGCCTGTTTAAAATGGCGAAAGCCCAAATTCCTACAGATGGGAATCAGCCAACTTTTCCTAATTAAATGATAGGCAGGACAAAAGAACAGCACATGTTCAACAGACTCAGTTTTGAAGTTACAGGCAGGACAACTTTCCGAATTTCCTGCCTGCCACTTGGATGAAAAGGACCTAATTGGTAGGGTGCCATACCTTAGTTGGATGTACAATTTACGGGCAAGTGGGGGTTCTATTAGATCCATGAATTCCTCTAGTTTGGAGTCCTGTTTAACCAAGAGGAATTCTAGGGTCAATCTACCTGTCACTAAAGAGCTCAAATGTAGAGAAGAATTTTTCGAGGACACCAAAGAGAGGATGTCCTTCTTTGGAATACCAGGGCAACTTGCCTCCGGGTTTACCCACATTTCCGGGAGTCCTAGTTGAAAGCAGACTGCTTTGATATGCAGAAGCCAAGGGATTTTTTTAAGTTTAAGTTTAAGTGCAGGCCACATCTCTACAAATTCTAATTTATACGGAGACAGTTCAGGCACTGACCATAGCCTTTTCCAATACAAGATAGGCCTTGCACTAATAATCTCCTCAATTGGAACTAGCCCGAGATCGAGCATAAAAGGAATCGACGGTGTGCTGGAGGGAAGTCCAAGAAGAGATCTTAAAAAAGATAGCTCAGCCCTTGTAAAGGAAACAGACTGCTTGTGTCCCCAAAGTTCGGCTCCATAAATTGTGGCCACTCTTGCCTGTCTACAATAAATTTCAAGGGCGGGAGACACTGGTTGAAAACTTGATCTTTTAAAAACTTTATTCAGACCCCCAGTCAATTGAACAAGCTTGAGAGTTGACTTAGAGATCTGAGAATCCCAACTAAAGTTCTCCGTTAGGGTCACGCCTAGATAAACGAAAGTTTTGACTCTCTCAAGAGGAATATCAAATAAAAATAAAGTATATACTTTTACAGGACAGACAATATAATTGTTGGAAATGAGCATGAATTGAACCAAATTCTTCACACCAGCATGCAAAGTTTTCTATTAAATAAAACCCATTCTAAGATGGCCTCAGTGCAGGTACATGCATGCATTATGATTCATGAATCTTGATGGGTGTGTCCTGATTCCTGCAACCATTTAAAAAAAATCCTTTATTTAGCTTTTTTTAGAGTTACATTACAAGAGATAAAGAGAAAAGAAAAACAAAGAGAGGAGACAGAGAGAGGGAGCTAAATAATGAAACATTTATATGCACATACATGTTTTCATCATGCAACCATTTTTTATTTAACGTTTCAACGTGGCAGATGGCCCTACTGAAAAGACAATTAAAATATTTAAAATGTGAAAAGAAGTTCATGTAAAAAGCCAAAAAACATAGTGAGGAACCCATTAAGCCCTTGCAGCTTCTGGGCCCTTTTCAAAACAAAAAGTGAAAGAAAAAAGTAAATATATAGTGGGACATGTAGTGGGATGCAGAGCATGGCAGACAGTTTTGGAAAGCATGGGAGGGACAGTGCATGGGATGAAGAGAGGTAGGAAACTCATGCACTCTCATGGAGTGATACATCTAAAATAAAAAAGAGTTCTCTCAGTTATTAATTGGATGGATCCAGCACATCGAAACAGAGTGTTGTGAGATGGAAATGCTCCTGGGCAGGACAATACACAAACACAGGGAGGAAAAACGTCAAATCAGGCAGGAGCACATAACTGAGATAGAACACAAAGACTTCTACCCATGGATACAGGGCTAACACAATGATCACTCAATACTTAAAAAGATACGCTGGCACTCTATAAGCAATTCTAATCAGAAAATAAACATTTTCAAAGGCGGCCAATGACAAGGCGGTTGCAAGACTCTCAAGTACCACCTATCCAATGATTCACGTCATTTTTCACTACCCCACTGATGAGATATCTACAAAAATTCCACAATTCCAATCAGTTTTTGTCTCAGAATATCAACACATTGAACAATATAAGCCTCTCTCTCTTACATGAAGTTTGAATTGGTAACCTGATAATCTGATAGCCAGAGAGATATTTGAAGCATCCTATGCTATGATTCTCCTCATTGACCAAGCTATCCTGACTCGGACTCTAGGTAGTTGGGGCCTAGTATGCACCTCAGTAGTCCACACTCTGATAAAATGTAAATCATTCAAAACTTAAAGAAAACTGTTTGTATAGTTGAGGCGGTCAATCTACTTCAAACAAGCGTAACTAATCTAGTTGACACTAGCATACATACCATTCATCAAAACACTAGCAGTGAACCTAATTATCCATGATCACTGACAACTTTGCAGCGCCTATTCTGGCAAGGCTTTAAACATGCATAATATTATGGCAAGGAGGCCAATATTATGCATGTTTAAACCCTTGCCATAATATTCCTCACAGCACACTCCATAGGTTTAAAATAATATTTCTTAAATATTGACTCGGATGACCAATCTGCAGCCGCTAAAATTCCAGTCAAACCTCCTCCTAGCAAATAAACTTTGGAAGCCATAGCACGCCTAGCAGAATGCGCCCCAAACTTAGAGATATCTATTCCTGACCTCTTTGTTTTCTCTCTCACCCATCTAGCTAATGTGGTTGTAGACACTGCTTTGAACGGTTTCCTAAAATAAATTATTAGTTGCGAGTTTGTCACATCTCTTAAACTCTCTGTCCTTCTTTCATATTCTCTTAAACATCTTACCACACACAGTTTCCTACATTCATTCAAATTCAGGTACAAAATCATGCATGACATAGTCTTTTTTCTAATATGAAAGTTAAAAGGTTCATTGACAAAACATCAATGTAAAAAATAATGATGTTAAAAATATCGACTAAAAATATAGACAACAAAAATATCAGCTCCTATACTCAAACAGGTAAGTACAAAAATATCGACTCTAAAATATCGAAGAAATATAGATGTATAAAATATCGACGTTTATATAAATATAAAATAAAATAATATATTAAATAAATTAAATATATTAACAAAATAAAATAAATCGTACATACATTTGAATAAAATATAACAAACTTAACAAAAAAATAAACACACAACATAATGTATACATATATATTTACATTAAAACAGTTGATATGCTAATATTTTTAATTTAGGTTAACAGTTTAAAATAATACAAAAAATAAAAATATATATTAATGATTTAAAATATAAAAAAACACACATCTATAATAAAGTGAAACATTAAACTATTAGAAAAATATTTAAACTTCAAATTTCACAATACAAACAGTGCAAAAGTAGGGTAAGTGTTGATAGCAGAGGAATTAAACTTACTATTCCAACTCCAAAGAGTGCAACAGTAGGGAAAGTGTTACATAGCGGAGGAGTAAAAATGACTATTCCCACTCCAAAAAGTGCAACAGTAGGGAAAGTGTTGGATAGCAGAGGGATCAAAATTACTATTCCCACTCCACTGAATGTAACAGTAGGATAAGTGTTGGAAAATGGAGTGGTAAACATTTTTGATCCCACTCCAGTGAGTGCAACAGTATGGAAACTGTTGGATAGCGGAGAGGTAAAAATTACTGTTCCAACTCCAGTGAGTGCAACAGTAGGGAAAGTACTGGATAGCAGAGAGATAAAAATTACTATTCCTACTCCAGTGAGTGCAACAGTAGGGAAAGTGCTGGATAGCGGAGGGGTAACAATCACTATTCCCACTCCAGTGAGTGCAACAGTAGGGAAAGTGTTGGATAGCATAGGGGTAAAAATTACTATTCCAACTTCAGTAAGTGCAACAGTATGGAAAGTGTTGGATAGCGGAGAGGTAAACATTACTATTCCCACTCTAGAGAGTGCAACAGTATGGAAAGTGTTGGATAGCGGAGAGGTAAAAATTACTATTCCAACTCCAGTGAGTGCAAAGTAGGGAAAGTGCTGGATAGCGGAGAGGTACAAATTACTATTCCCACTCCAGTGAGTGCAGCAGTAGGGAAAGTATTGAATAGTGAAGGGATAAAAATTACTATTCCAACTCCAGTGAGTGCAACAATAGGGAAAGTGTTGAGTAGCAGAGGGGTAAAATTTACTATTCCCACTCCAGAGGGAGCAACAGTACGGAAAGTGTTGGATAGAGGAGGGGCAAACAATTATTATTCCCACTCCAAAGAGTGCAACAGTAGGGAAAGTGTTGGATAGCAGAGGGATAAAAATGACTATTCCCACTCCACTGAATGCAACAGTAGGATCAGTGTTGGATAATGGAGGGGTCAACGTTTTTATTCCCACTCCAGTGAGAGCAACAGTAGGGAAATTGTTGTATAGAGGAGGGGCAAAAATAATTACTATTCCCACTCCAAAGAGTGCAACAGTAGGGAAAATGTTGGATAGCGGAGGGGTAAAAATTACTATTCCCACTCAACTGAATGCAACAGTAGGGAAAGTGTTGGAAAGCAGAGTGGTAAACATTACTATTCCCACTCCAGCGACTGCAACATTAAGGAAAGTGTTGGATAGCGGAGAAACAAAAATTACTATTCACACTCAAACAGTTAAAAATATATATATTAAAAAAATTAAAAAATCACAAAATAAACAATATTTAAATTAATATATATATATATATTAAACATAAAAAAATATATTGTAATATTAATTACATATAAAAATTGACAAAAACCTACAAATATTATATAAAAAAATACATTTAAAAATCTTTTAAACTAGAAAGTATTTACAAACAAAAATGTTTATTAAAACATAAATGTATTTATTTTATTTTCTATCCTATAACACCACCCGAATAACAAAACACTTCAACATTTTTTATTAAATGTATTTCCATAATTAACATACTTAATCAATTAAACAAATTATTAATAAAAAATACTAATAAACATTAATGGACTACACATACTTTCACACTATAATATCAACAACACACACCTGAATGAAACTATAAAAGAATAAAACACTATTAAAACTTATTTTTAAATTAAAATCTATTACTATTAGCAACTAATAAAGACATTTTAGAAATGTATTTAATACCCACCCTTTGCCCCTTCAACAGTAAAAACAAAAAAAAAAAATCAACTACCCAAAATAAATATCAAATAATTAACATTAATTCAAACTATATATTAATTAATTAACCACAAATTACTTCCCACCCTTTACTCTTTTTAACACCGCAACACACGCCTAAAATACACAATTACCATAAATAATTAACAATACAATAATTAAAATTAATTAACAACCAATTATTAATTTGTCAATTAAAAAAAATTACTTCCCACCCTTCCCACATATAAATACAACAACACACACCTAAAATTAATTACACAATTACCAAAACTAATTACCAATGAATTGGGGGAGAGGAGTTGGCCTAACGGTTAGTGCGGCTGATCTTGAATCTGGGGTACTGGGTTCGAGTCTCGGCAATGACACTGAACATCCTGTAATTCTGGGCAAATTGCTTAATCGCTCCTGCCTAACAAAAATGAATGTGTCCTAATGTAACGCAATTGGTGCTATGTAAAGCGCTTTGATACCTTCGGGCCAAGTTTGCGCTATATAAAACTCCGTCATTTTTTTAATTACAATTAATTAACAACCAATTATCAATTCATAAATTAATAATAAATTACTTCCCACCCTTTACACCTATAAACACCGCAACACACACCTAAAATGAATTACACAGCTACTATAATTAATTGCCAATTAATTAATTGAAATTAATTAACAACCAATTATTAATTCATAAATTAAAAATAAATGACTTCCCACCCTTTACACCTATAAAGAACCACAACACACACTCAAAATTAATTACACAATTACCATAATTAATCACCAATTGATTTATTAAAATTAGTTAACAACCAATTATTAATTAATTAAAAATAAATGACTTTACACATTTAGCATTATAACATCTCAATTAAATAAATATTAATAAATAAAAAATAATCAATAAATTTAATATAATTTAATTACTTCCCACCCTATTCCCCTATACCCTAACCGCTACGGAACTAAAAATGCAAAATTCAAATAAAAAAATATAATATCTACTAAAAATGTAACACATATATTAAAAATACAAACAACTCTTATATAAAACATACATCACATACATATAAAATAAATACTAAAATACATAACATTAATAAAAAACAATATTTTTAACAACTATATTTTTGCAAACGATATTAAACACTTGGATAGTTTTTAAATCAATATTACTTACCTTAAGTTGATATTCTTGACCACAATATTCTTGACGTCGATATTTCTGACCCACGATATTAATGACTCGATATTTTTACTCCAAATTCTGTCTCTGCACCAGTTAAAACATACACCTTGTGGTAGATATCTATGTACCGTGACCTCCAGGGCCTTAACATCCAAGACCCTCCTAAATGATATCAGGCAAAGAAGCATCACAAACTTCAAAGAAAGACATTTAGGAACTCATTCTCAGACCAAGAAGCCAGTTTCTACAGTACTACATCCACATCCCACAGAGACAAATATTTAGCTCCTGGTGGAACCCTTAATCTTATACTCCTTAATAGTATCTTCACTACCTCCAGTTGTCCTATGGGAATACTATCTACCCAATCATGACCAGACGAAATTGTTGACCTACAAATATTTACTGAACTGTAGGACCTTCCAAGCAAGAGTTTACCACCTCTTCCACAAGTGCTGATATGGGATCCAGACTCCTCGAAACACACAAACAAACTCATCTTTTCCAAGCCAAACTATATGCCTTGGAGGTTCCTGGTGCCCAGGACTCCTTAATGAGTTTTGAAGCCTCCAACGTTAATCCTCACACCTGCCATGCTCTCCCGAAATTAACCAAGCCATCAGTCGCAGTTGAACATGTAGGACTAACTCGTGTCTATCCCCTGCTGTATTCATTAATAAATCTGGAAAACTCAGTCTGCTATCAACAATTCCATCAGATCTGGATATCACACCTGAGATGCCCAAAAGGGTGCAACCAACACCATTTCTGCCTTGTCCCTTTTTACCTTAAATAGTACTCTCTGAATCAAAGCAAATGGAGGGAAGGCATATCCTCGAATTTTGCTCCAATTCTGCAGGAACTCATTTACTGCCTCCACTCCTGGGTCCGGTCTCCAACTGTAAAGCTGTCTTAATTGGGCATTCACTCTGTTTGCAAACAAGTCTACCCTGAACAGACCCCATATTATGTTTATCAAATTGAACACTTTTTTGCACAGTTTCCAATTGCTGAAATCTTTCAGATAACTTGAATTCCAATCTGCTATCGTATTGTTCAATCCTGGAATGTACTGAGCCTGAATCGTGATATCCCTGCTTAGACAAAAGTGCCAAAAATCCCTTGCTAGATCTGCCAAGGCCTTGGAGCGAGAGCCTCCTAACTGGCTGACATAACACACTGTAGAGATGTTGTCCAGCTTTAAGAGTACACAAGTCATTTGATTCCTGAGGAAGCTTTTTATCGCATAGGATTTTAGTAACAATTCTAGGTAATTTATGTGCATCTTTTTCTACTGATCTGTCCACTTTCCCTCTGTCGTCAACGAGCCACACCTTGCATCCCAGCCTTGTAGACGGGCATCCGATTCTACTAACAAATCCGGAACTGGCCCAAATATCCCCCTTCCATTCCATGCTTCCAAGTTTTCCAACCACCAAACTAGGGGCCGATTAGGATGGCGGAAGGACCGCCACCGTAGGGCCAGTGGTGGCAGCCCTTCCGCCATCACACAGCGATTTACCCACCGCCCAAATAGGATGTCGGTGGGTACCGCGGCGGGCGCAAAGTCCATCCACCACTTCACCGCCAAAGGCAATCGGTCCGATTGCCTGGCGGACGGTGCAGGGTGCCTAAAATGGTGGTGGTGCCTTGTAGGCACCGTCCACCAAATTAGGATGTTTGTAAAAAACGGCCTTTCCATGGCGGCGAGGCCACCATGGAAAGGCTGGCGGGGATTGGGTTTGGGGACCCGTTGCAGGCCCCCCTTGTGTCAGGTGGAGGTGGGGTGCACTTGAGGGTATCTATGGTACTACATTTCACTGCACCAAGTGGCAGGCACCGTGTGGTACCTGCCATGTAGTGCAGTGAAATGCAAAACATGCAATTTTAACATCGCGGCGGGTGCTGCTGCCATTAGAACCTGCCGCAATTTTAAAATGAAGAATGCGACTGCCATGGTGGCGGTCACATCCTAATTCATAGTGCAGAACCGCAGCAGGCATGGCGGACGGTCCCGGTTTACCACAGGATGGCGGACGGGCTCATGACCATCCGCCATTCTAATGGCCCCCTAGTTCTTTTATCGTTTCCAGATCTAACTGTACCTCCTGAGAGTATGTCACCGCCCTGTGTAAGAACCTTTTTTTCAGTCACTGTAGTGTACAATAATGTAGTGGAGCTGGTAATACCACCTGAATGGAGGCTGACAGTAGTCCTAAAAGTCTCACTATTTGTCTCAAACTGATCCACTTGCGTACCAACATTCTGCGAATCTCTCAGCGTATCTTCTTTACCTTTTCCATCTGCAACTTCAAAGTACAATCCAACGTTCAGATCTCAAAACCCCAAAACACAGTTTCCTGTGTGGGTTTCAGACAGGATTTCTTTCCGACGCACACTTCTGGAATGTAACCAAGCGGCTATAGGTCTCATCACCTTTGTGAAACAACAAGAAGCTGAAGTGAGACCGAAGAGGAGACTCTTGAATCTCCAGATAACTCCTTTCCAGACTTGATGTGGGGGAGTGGCTTGTCATCTTGGCAGCGTAGACGTGCTTTGAGAGAGCTCCGTGCGGCAGCCCAATCTGATGACATAATCCAAAAGAATCGTGGCCCATGTCCTTTTCGCAGGTGGTCTCCTGGACACTGTGAGACCCCAGGCAACTATAGGTGATCTTGCGACTCCCCAGGACCCCGAAACAGTTGGGTCGAAGATCGGGCGCTGGATGGGAGTCAGCGCCATTTTGGTTATTGGAGGTGTGGTAGTGCTGCAGCAACCGGACCCAGGATTCGCCCAGACCCTACCGCGGAACTGCAGGTCTGACACAGCTACGGTGAATGCCGGGCTGGGTGCGGATGGGAGGCAGAGTGGTGTTCGGCACGTCTGACGCAGCACAGCGCTCGGCCCCGTAACACCACATGGACACTGGGACCAAGGAAACGCTGGCGAGGGCTCACAGTCTGGGTGCTCTCCATGGGAGGAAGAAGAGGCCGGAAGAGGCCTGGGACCCTAGACATTGAACGGGCTGAGATTGCCTCCCCTCAGCGTCCATTACTGGGGGCCCTAGGCAGTAATTAGATGGCGGTGGAATGTTTGGGCCACAGGTGTGACGGGGTACGGAGCCGCCTGTTCTTCTGGTGGGCCCTTGTCCTGCGGGGGGAGTGTGACCACGAGGGATCGGCGGCCAGAAACGGGGAAGAAGACTGGGGAGGTGCCCTGCGGCCTAGACCTTACAGAGGTGAGAGCACGGAGGGCCCCGGGAGGGGCGCTCCTTGAGCATTCAGTCCGGGTGGCTGTTGTGGGGCCAGATCCAGATGACTGCCCAAAGATGATACAGACCCCTACCAAAGGACTTGACTGAGCCTGGAGTGGCACGCTAACAGGGCAGGCGCAGCTGGGGGCGAGGGCTCTGGGCTATCCTAGTGGGAGGAGGAACACGCAGTAAGCTGTGAGGGAGCCCCCAGGTGGGATATAGGCAGACAAGGCGACACTGGGACCACCAGGAGTCAACGAGATGCGGCACCCGGCTGTGATTGGCTCTGGGATCCTGGAGAGGCAGACACCATGGGGGATTCCTTGGAGGGGGCCACCCTGGGGAATCACCAGGATAGCGTTGAAACCCAGGGTTGGAAAAACTGCGCATTGGATGCCTTGGAGCTCCTGAGTACAGATCGCCTGGGTGGTTTTTCCATCTGGGGGTGCATCACGTGATACCAGATGTTATACTGCCCCTGTTGCCATGGGGAAAGACAAAGTAGTGAAGGCACAGGCCAACACAATCTCAAATTATGTCCAGCCAATATTACAAGGCCCTGATGCCAGGGATGAAGTCCCCACGCAGGGGAAGGGGACTGCTGAGGGAGCTGCCAAGGACCCTACCACACTAAGGGACGTCATTCAGGTAATCCAGTCGACCAGAGATGACATGGTCCGGAAAATAGATGCTGTGGCCATCAATGTAAATCTATTGCGGTGCAACCTGCGGAAGGTCTCAGATACGGTAACCGTCACTGAGAAAGAAACTGAGGTTTTAAAGGCGGAAGTGAAAAGTCTCAGCGCAACGGTGGTGGAACTGAAGCGACAGGTTATAAAGCTGGATGACAGGGCACAAGATTCAGAAGGAATGTCGAGAAGAGGGAACCTGATATTTGTTCAGATCCCTGAAAAAGCAGAGGCCCCTTCCCCGGCGCTGTTCCTTGAGGACTGGATCATGCACGAAATGGCTCCCAAGCAGTTGTCCAATTCTTTAGTATCAAAAGAGAGCACAGAGCACTGGTGGCTCCCCCTAGGTCCGGAATGCCTCCTCGTGCAATCATCGCGAAGCTATTTAACTTCAGGGACAGAGACCTCCTCCTTCAGTTATCACGCAGTGGATGGCACTTTTTCTTTGAAGGCCACTCCATATCAGTGTACCCTGATTACACCCAGAGAGTCCATGAACAAAGAAAGACCTTTACTGCCATCAAAGTCAGACTTAGAGACTTAAACTTAAAATACAGCCTTATGTTCCCAGCTAAACTCCGGGTGGAGAGCGAAGGCCGCGCACAGTTTTTTTCCTCAGCGGAGGAGGCGAGGGACTGGCTGGGTACCAGAGCCCCGTAAGGAAGACGTCTGGTGCCATCTACAGCTTCCCCTGGAGCAACACCTATGAAAACATCATGGAGGGGAAGAAGACAACCTATGCACCAACCACAGCACAAACGGACGGCGAGCTTGGGTCATATCACAGTCCGACAAGACGGCATGCTGCAGGCTTCAGATACAGAGATTGTGCCAGACTCACTGGAGATGACGCCGGACATAGCGGCTGGTTCTGGCGATCTCGGCAGCGGTCACAAATGAACCCTGTTTGCTGAATTCGGAGAGAGGAACCGTACAGATAAGTTTAGTCAGTAACTGTATCATAATGGGGTCCCAGAGAGATTGGCTCGTAGGTATCCTTTTGGGGCCCATGGAAGACTTGTGTTCTGGAGTCGCATGGATGGATTCACGTGTCTCCCTTGTGATTACTTTTGGGGGGGCACACCTGGAAGACCATGCTGATCATTATCTATCATAAGGACATGGGCGGCTGCAGGAGCAGCGACGCGCCCCACCAGAGTGCAGGCCCGCCTGGGAGGCTTGAGAGTAGTCTCGCGCCCCAGCGTAGCCAGTTCTCTAGCACAGCACTAGATAACCATACTAATTTTCTTTGTTGCATAGGGCTGGACTGCGTCTCAGCACTTGAACACCTGAGCCTAAAATGTTGAAATGTTCTTTGGGGAGGTTCGGAATTCACACAACTGCCCATGAGGTGGGGAGGGGGTTGGGTTCGCTCAATCTTCAAAGTTTTTTCAATTGGTTGGGTAATTGTTAGGGTCACGCTAGACTACACTGTGTTGTATACGCTAACGGGCCGAAGGGACGGATTTCCCGGGTAATAGGTGGTAAAACTTAGTATCATTCAGGTGAATCATCATGCCAGTCCAATCGTTGAAGTTACTTAATTGGTATGTGCGGGGTATGGCCAGCCTTGACAAAGTTCGCAAAGTGCATGCATTTTTAAAGAGGTACAGAATAGCAATTGCGGGGCTCTAGGAGACTCATATGTGGGGGAACTCCATATCGAGTGTACGGAAAAGATGGTGGGGTCAACTTGTATGCAACCTCGTATTCAGGCTTTGCACAGGGGGCTTTGGTGTGGTTGGCACCGGGGGTCCCATGTCACTATTTGCACCATGTCCTGGACCCTGATGGGAGATATGTTATTCTATTTGGGAGGTGGGAAGGCAGGGAAATTTGCATAATTAATGTTTATGCGCCTAGCTCGGACTGCCCTGACTTCCCCATCCGTTCTGAAGGCAGCGACACCATACATGGGCGCAGAACTTATTCTTTTTGGACACTTTAATTGTCTTTTTAATGGGGAATTGGACAGACTACCCCCTAGAGATAATACTAAACCTTGCATGTCCAGATCACTCCACGTCATAATGCAGGGCATGCAGCTGTGGGATGAATGAAGGGACCATAACCCCTCAAAGCGAGAGTTTTCATGTTACACTCCAGCCACCAACACATTTACCCGAATAGACCACTGCTGTCTCTCATCGGGCCTTTCCGCCACTATGGAGGGCATCTCCTATTTACCTCGATACCTTTCGGATCATGCGCATTTATTACTTACCCTGAAGGGCGGACCGGGACGCCTGGCCATCCCACTCTGGCGACTCAGGGCTGAGGCACTTACGGATCCCCCATATGCACAGACACTTGTGGAGGCTGGGCAACACTTTTTTGAGGATAACTGGGGATCGACAGCTACCAGATACACAGAATGGGAGGCAATGAAGGTGGTCCTGAGGGGGTTTGCATGCGTACTACATACAGTGTACAACACCAGCTCAGCACATTCTTAGAAAAGCAGCTTAAGACCCTGGATGATGATCTTTGCAAGACACCTACTGGTATGGCTGAATGGACAAGGGTCCACGGAGAGCTGCTAGAGTCCTGGACCAGATTAGAAAAACAGAGGTATACTACCTATAGGCAACAATTACATGTGGAGGGGGACAGGTCGGGGGCTCTTCTTGCACAATTGATTAGGACAGAGACAGAACACACACCTATCCTACTTCTCCGAAATGGAGAGGGGACCATTATTTACATGCAAGATGTGATTCTGAGGGACTTTGCGACCCACCTACAACACACGTGTACACCTGCCCTGCAGGTTCAACCGCACATACTTTGGGAGTATATGGATGGGATGACGCTTCCCACTTTGAGGGAGGAAGAGGCCGAAGCTCTAGGGGCACCAATTACTAGGGCGGAAATCCTAGCATTGATTATAAAGCCGAAACCAGAGAAGTGCCCCGGGAGTGATGGGCTCCTGGCGGAGTTTTATCAAACATTTGCCCCGCAATTGGTTGACCATCTTGAGGTGTTTAATGAAGCTCTGGCTCGTGGGGAACTTCTTAGAACCATGATGGAGGCCCTGGTGTCAATGATTCCCAAGCCAGATAGGGACCCCCTCTCTCTGAGCTCTTACAGGCCTATTTCACTCCTGAATATAGATGAAAATATTATTAGTGGCGTCTTGGCGACACGTCTCCTGCCATCTGTGGCCCGGCTGGTCCACCCAGACCAGGCCGGATTTATTCCCGGTCGCAATACTGCACATAATTTGTATATACTTGCACATATTTGGCACCCACCACATCTTCAAGAAGAGTGCTGGGCACTATGCCTTCTGTCGAATGGAGCTATATGTAGATGATTCTTGGTAGGATGGGACTGGGGGAAAAGGACATAGGACGGATGAAACTCCTATACTCTAGACCTACAGCTAGGGTGCATGGACGTAATCAGGTGTCGGACAGCTTAGAACTACAAAGCGGTACCAAACAGGGTTGCCACTTCTCTTCGCGCTCGCAATGGAGCCCCTGGTGATTACCTTTAGGAATGTGAAGGAAACGTGGGGGATACTGTTGGGAAGTGTTACCCATGTGGTGTTTATGTATGCGAACGATACGCTTGTATATATCTGTGGCACCCTGAAGAGGCAGTACCTGTGCTTCTCAGGGAATTGGTCAGATTTGGGGAGATGTCGGGACTGTGCCTCAATCCAGGGAAATCCAAGCTCTTCCCCTTGAGCTGACTAGTTGGGAAGGAAGAAAGTGAACTACCCTCAGTGGAAATGAGTCAGTGACGATGTAAAATACCTGGGGATTAAATTGGCACACACACCGGCTACCTACTTGGAGAAAAATGTAGGGAGGTGTGTGGAGAGCATCCAAAGATCGATCGTTTTCTGGCAGGGGCTACCACTATCTCCTATGGGTATGGTGGCGCTGACCAAAATGGTGATCCTACCAAGGTGTCTGTATGCCATGCAAATCTCACTCTATCAAATACCACAGACTTATTTCTGACATCTGGACCGCCTGCTGGTGGAGTTGCTTTAGGGAGCCAAACGGAAGAGGGTATAACTAGACACACTACAGAGGACATGGGAACAGGGAGGACTTGAGGTCCCTCGGTTGGTCTACTATATGGTGGTGCAGCTCCAGCATGCGGTGCATTGGCTGGACAAACATTAAAACTGGGAGAAGGGGTTATCCCTCACCCTGAGCGCTTCATGCTGGGGTCGAGGGTGCTCACCCGGCTTTTATATATTATGCGCCATGTGGCTACAACCTGGGAAGCACCAGTCAACACTGTGGTGAAAAGAGCACCATATGCTCCCGATGCCCCGCTGTGGGTTGTGCAACCATTTAAACGGATAGGTCACACTATGTCAATCAGTAAATGGAAGGAGGGGGGTTGCCACACGATGGGAGACCTGTATGCTGCCCAGCAGTTCCTCACTAGGGAGGAGGCGGAATGCATGTTTGAGCTGGGCAGGGTACAATACCTTCAATACGCAAAATACTTGGTGGTGGCTCGCGAATTGTGGTTAATATTTCCTCAGAAGCTGCCCATAACGGCTACCCTACAGGCTATTTCTACCTTGATGTGGGGCGTAGGTTGATTTCACATTTCTATGGGGTGCTTAGGGGGGACATCCCCACTGGACCTCTCCCCGTTCACACTAAATGGGACACAATACGAGATGAACCCTTAACATAGACGGAATGGAGGAGGGTTCATGAGGGGTCAAACAAATGATCTCCAATGCTAGGTTCAAACTCACACAATATAATATTGTGCATCAAAACTATCTTACCCCACGAGTTCTACACAAAATATATCCAGACCGCCCCATCCACTGCCCCAGGTGCAGAAATCCTGGCGCCCATTTTATGCACATGACTTGAAATTGCCCGGAATTGACATCTTACTAGGGAAAGGTGATAGAATGCCTAACACTAGTTATGGAATGGAAAATATCTCACTCCGTTAGGGAGATATTGCTGGGACTATTCCCTAGTCCTAAGGGGAAAAAGCTCACAAGGAAGTTCTTTCAATTAGGGCTAGTGCTAGCCAAATGAAGAATAGCAATTAGGTGGATGAGCTTGATGCCCCCCACTGTGGAAAGTTGGGCTAAAGATCTGAGGGAGTGGGCAACAGTGGAGCCAATTCGAATTAAAAGAGTCGGAAGGGATGAGAAACGTGAAGATGACGCAAGGGCATGGATCTCTATGATAATGACACCCGAGATGGGCTCTTCCCTCGGAGGAGAGGGAGGGGTCACGGGAAGGCCATGCTGGTTCTGTGGTAAAATCAACACACAGTAATCTCTTGGTGCCCGGGAGGGTAGAAGACGTACAACACTCATAGGACGCACTCTGACCCTGAATGCCAGACATAAGTAGGAGCATTAAACACGACCCTGGGGAGGAAGAGGGGGATAAGTTATATGTTTCTTTTTCTTTTAGAACTGTGCTGCCTAACATATTGCATCGGTAACGTGTACTATTGTTGTGAGGTTGATTCTGAGAATAAGCTCTATTCCTGAAAATTGTCATAAGCACCTACGATGTATAACCTCTGACAGGATTTTACTGTGATTCTAAAATGTTAACGATAAATGAAAAATTCTTTAAAAAAAAAACTCCTTTCCAAAGGAACTTTGGGTAATTCCTCAGATCTGAACACACTGGGACAGTAAGATAAGCATTGTTTCAGTCCAAACGTGTCAGCCAGTCCTCTTTCCTCAACAGATCTCTCAACATATGTATCCCTTCCATCTCTGAATCTTGCATGTTGACAGAGTCCTGAACCTTGTCTACAACATTTCTCCCTACTCTCTCTGAATCTTGCATTCTTCAACCTGTCCTTACTAAACAGAATAATCAAAATTCAAGATCCTACCTCCTCACAAAAAGGACCCTTTAAGCAGCTTTCTAAATTAGTTCTTCAAATAACCATAAAAACCTCCTCACAAGAGCTCTAAAATATAACTGTCCAGCAATGGACTACAAACACCATCTGTCTCCTCAGATGATGTCTAAGGTAAACAACAATCAATTTTGACCCCAAATGAGGGCCGCCGGAGAGATAAGGCAATTCAATTGCCTTAGTTCAATTCAAAATGGCTGTTGCGCCACCTGACGCTAGTACGGTAAGCCAGTAGCTTCAAAATACCTTAGAGTTCACAAAAGTAAAACCCAGCGCGATGAGCAGGTAAGGGACCACTCCTGCTTTAAATTATATAGTTCCTTAAATTAGTAAATTCCCTGAGTACTCCATGTAGACGGAGTAATGGGGCAACACTACGTCTATTATTAGTATTTAAATGCGAAAGTGAAGTTGGGCGCGCATGTGCCTCGCGCCCTAAACTATTCCCCAATAAAGAGTCCGCATCCAGCAGAGTGTTAAGCGAAGTAAAGTAATACTTAGGATAACTTCAAATTATCAGGCTCCTGTTACTGCTCTGCTCATCGGGGTTAGGGGATCGGGATGGTAGGAAAGTCGACACACGTGTGTCTCGCGTTTGAAGGAGACCGTTGCCTTGAGCTCTGTCATTTTTAGATAAAAAAAAGCTTTAGGGGAAGGGGTCACCTTTTACATGCACGCAACATATTTTCGTTCTTCAGGGCTCAGTTTTTCAACAAGCGCATTCAACAAAGCCCTTTTACTTAAAAAGGGTTCATTTCATAAAATCATAAATGTAACGTGTCTCATAGCAAATCAAAATAGGACATGGAGAAATCCTCATACATTCATTATTTACCAACCAAGCCCAAACCACACAGACACAGAGCACCATTAAAGGTAAAAAACATGGAAGCTTTATAATAGGACTTATCTGCGCTGTGAGCAGCAACAAAGAAGGAAGATGGCTGCCACACAGGAACTATGAAGTGACTAGAACATTTAAGGATTCTTGGTCTACGTTTCTTTCATTGTGATGTTGCTGCTGTGAGTTTGCAATTAAAGAGGAATGTAAAGAAGAATGCATAATATCAGCCTCTGGGTAATTAATAAAATCATGATTTTTTTATCCACCCTAGCTGTGGAAAATCAGAATTATATGCGGTCACTGACAACTTTCCAGCAGCGTCTATTCAAGGTCCAGTTGCAGAGAGCAAAGCTACCAAATCCTACTCAGTAGGTGAGTAGGTTTGGGCGGATACTTGGGGCCTAATTACCATGTTATCGGACTTGCGTCCGACCGACACCATTGCAGGGAAGGAACCGTCTGATCATAGGTTGGCAGTTCTGACACCCCAATTAGGTTGTGTGTCAATGGGAGCTTGTGCGGCGGACTGAAAATGCCCGCAGAACAAGCTCCCATTGCAAAATGGAAGTTTGTGACTATCCCTGCACTGTGTGGCAGGCATCTCACAGTGCCTGCCTCAAGGTCCAGGGATGCTTAAGGGGGCTCCATAGGTCCCCCAGGCCCAAATGCATTGGCCGCAGAGGGACAGGGGCCCTGCTAGGGGCCCCTAATGTCGCTTTTCGACAGCCTTTCCATGTCGGAAAGACCTACATAATCCCTTAGGCAGAAATGCCGTCCTTAAGGGATTATGGTGAGTTTCCAACTGACCCCGTCAGAAAGCGTCGGTCAGTCCCTCTGACTGCTGCCTCTTACCGCGTGCACTGTAATGCGTTGGTTGGGCCGCAGCAGTAGATGGTGGTCAGACCGCAACCAACAAGCAGTAGGTTGTGGTCCGACCACCATCATAGTTAGGCCCTTAGTTGGATCATTGATGCCTTGCGGCCAAAATTGGAAGATCATGACTGGGTCTCATTAATCAAAACCAACAGTTTTTGATGTTTTCAGGAAACCTGGGCACTGGGAGATCTAGAGTTCGATAGAAATGCAACGTTTGATATGAGAGCAGTGAAGGTAGGAAAAGGCAGGCCAAAGGGCAGTTTGGCATTTGAATTTCAACTAATACTTGTGCAATGAAATTGGAACATTGCAAAATTTATGACAATATTGAGCATTTAAGAATCATCAATGAAAAGTAAGCAATCAATATTTTTGACATTTACTTTCCAACAGGTGAACAGAAAATCTATTTAGCTAATGTTAAAGAACTTAAGAAGTGTATCTCCAATGTGCAAAACGAGTTTCTTGATCTGGAGAATCCACATAGTCAAGAAAGCAGTTCCCACACTATAACTGGTATTTCAGTACTGGTCCTGATATAATAATGGTGGACACTGACATGTGCAAGCAAGAGATTCTCAACTATATGTTCCTAAATTAGAAACCAACAAATGGAGTGGCTCCTTAAGTCAACTATTGCTTATAAATGAATTACGATCCTTGAACGGTTGTACTTAATCAGATTGCTCAGCTCAATGCATGTTTGGAGCTGGCAAACGGACCAGCCTGATTGACTACATATTTAAGGATATGGAGTTTTGGTATGGTATTGGTAGCATGACCATTATAGATAGAGGGTGGACATGACCATTTTTGACGCAATCTTAAACATTCAGCTGGAGCAAGAACATGCTCTGGTACCTGTTGGTATCATTAAAACAGCCAAAATCATTGCAAATCCAAACAGGAAAAAAATCTTGTAGTAGGCGAGTAGATGTCCCACAACGCTTAATAACCACGGACAGGGTAATCATCGGAAGCTAGAATGTGAAGATCTGCTAATGCTGATTGAGTCCTGTTGCCACCTCCAAACTGGAAAATCTACTTCAAACAACTGCAAAGTTGGCCCCAGGCAGTAAACGTGCTGCAACCGGGCAAACATGCAACATGGGAAATGTTAATGGCCAGTGGTTACATAATTAATGCTTCAAATTAAAGACCACTTTAGCTATGGCTGTATGCCTTAGAATGGACTCCATAGCATGTGAGGAACGCCTTATGACATTGAAGAAAGAGTATCAGCAGCTAATTTGATTTTAAAAAGACACCTGATTGTCAAGCATGGTCAGAACTTACATTGTGAATCCATGAATATCAGAAGATGTTTTTGGAGTTTAATCAGATGGGGACTTCCCATTCATGCACAATCCATCTTACTATAGTGACCAGAAGGCCCTAAGCTTGTGCACTGTTAAAGAAACAGAGTCTAAAAATCCTTAACTCTAGCCTTCGACAAATCGAACACTGTATGCCCAGCATTCACCAAAAGTGAAGTCTAAACTGCCATCTTAAGCCAGAATCCAAAGAACGCCCTTGGCCTGGACAGAATTTCATCAGATGCTTACCGTAATACCTTGTCCGTCTGGGTGCCTATTTTAACTACAGCATATAATGCATTCTGAGAGTTTGGGGAAGTCCCAGGATCTTGGAGAGCTGCAATTATTGTACTGCTGCACAACAAAAGGTCTTCAGGACAATCCAGCTAACTATCAGCTAACTTCACTGTTGGACAGTGCGTGTAAAATATATACTAAGTTGCTGTTAACCCACCTAGAGTCCTGGGTTGAAGACCATAAGATTTTGTCACCATTCCAAGCTAGTTTTTGGAAATCACATGGCATGATTGGACAAGTGTCCAGATTGTACAGTACTTGTCTGAAGTACACCTTCATAAAACATTTTCCACTCTTTAATTTTTATTAATCTTAACACAGCATTTGATTTTGTAGACAGTCAAGCACTCTGGTGGCGCCTGCAGAAATAGGGTATGAATACCAAGCTCTTAAGTGCAATGAAACAGCTCCATCAGAGCAACACATCCTAAGTGAGGTTTGTCCCTAAGAAGGAGGATACATCAATCTTTGATATAAAATGAGGTGTGAGGTAAGAATGTGTTCTTGCACCTCTACTATTTAACTTGTTTCGTAATGATTTTGAGGAGAACCAATTAGCCTTAAACCTAGATGTCCCTGCCATTGGAGGGGACAAAACACCAATCCTTTTCTTCACTGATGACACCATATTATTGTCATGCACAGAGCTCTCCATGCTCAAGTTACTCAAGGACTTCGAAAATGATTGTTCTCAGAAGAATCTCATAGCTAATTTCGCCAAGACAAAATACATGCTGGTTAGCTCTTGGCACAGCTTGAGAAATATATTCAAAGTCTACGACCAGTCACTAGGCCAAGTTGACTTTTATGACTACTTGGGAATAAGGCTTAAAGCAAAACTAAGTTGGGCCAACAGAAAAATAAGAGTGAAGCCAGCTTGGCTCAACACTCTGTGCTGTGCTATGCTTTAGTAGCAAATTTGGCCGAAGGTTCTTGAAGCCAGCCTTATGAGCCTATCAAGTCAAAATGCAGGAAGCTGGATTGTATTGGGCTAGGCTTTGGGGATGCAACTAAGATTTTATGCTGTGTTTGTGTCAAAAAAGTGAAGCAAATTGGCACAAACTCTATTTTTCTGATTTACTTTTCAGCGCTAAACTTGTTTAGGCCTGGAAATAACGTGAAGGTAATGCAAAGCAGTGCATAACGCTGCTTTGCATTACTTAGCGTCAAAGGGTCATACCATGGGTGGAGCATGGGTGTTCCCATGCAACCACCCACATTTTCTGACGCTAAACCCAATTTACTAAATAAAGTAGACAGGGTTTAGCATCAGAAAACTGCGCCCTTTTGAAATAGGTGCAAGGAAGGAGAAATGCTTTTCCATTCTCCTTCCTTTTCTGACTTTGTATGTGTGCTGCACTGCACAACACACACACAAACAGGGAAAATGGTTTAAGCCAGTCTATGCATAGTATTTTGTACTGAAAGGGTATCCTTCTAGTACAAAATCTATGCTAGACTCACGGAGACACCTTGCACCATGGCGCAAAGGCTTTCTCCATGGTGCACAGCAGCTGATTTCAGCGCCGGGCTAAGGAAAGAGGAGGAGAGTGCCATATTTCAGTAAATTTGGTGCTCTCCTCCTCCACGCAGTGCAGCTGCTACACTGCTCTGTGGGAGAAAGTGGTAGATCTTCCCCTGGGTGTTTTAAAAACAGAAAACCAACATTCACATTGTTTACTGCAGCTTGGCCCAGGGACCCCAATGGCAGCCAGAGGATTTAAGTGGGGCATGAACAATATCAAAGCTGTTGCAGCGCTCAAACAAAAGTAGTAACTCTCAAACCCTGTCTTGGCTGAAGCATATTACCTCCTCGTCAGGCCTCCCTGTCACAGTCCTCACGTATGTGAGCAATAACTCCTTCCCGCAGACATTCTCAAGCTGAAAACTACCCTGCTTCCATCCCATATCTCCTGGCCACGCCCACATCCTGTGGAACATAACTCCTGACCTTACCTCTGGAAATACTGTTTTTTGCTGTGACTGGACAAGCTGTTTGACTCCCGGGGTGTTGACTACTTCTGGTAAGTATGGTTTAAAGTCTGCTCTAGCAACCTTTCTTGTGGGGCGGGAGGTGTGGCTTGAGTCCCTGCTGTAGCGGGATGTCCACGGGCTCCGCTCCGATCACGTCATAGCCTCGTTGAATGGAGCCAGTGTTTCCTTTCGCTCAGAAGGGGGCGCTGAGCCTTGGTTTTGGAATGCCAGTGTGCCTGGGGCGTGGTGGGTCTAGGTTCCTGTTACATTGGCAGGCCTCTTCTCCGCTGCTGCAATGCATTCTCAGAAGAGGTGTGCTTCTGCTGACCCCTTTGGGAGAAGTCTCTGGCAGATGTGATACCACGTGGTGTCGACGAGTTTCGCAGGTGAGCCGGCTTGGGTTTTTGTATACTGGGACACTCTGGAGTTTCTCCAGAGTGCTGATTCTAACACATAGGATGAGCGCAGTGATTGGCCAGCAGTAAAGGTGGTGTATGCTGCTGCATGACTATTGGTTAGATGGGCGTCTTGGCAACCGGAGTTTAAGGAAGTAAGTATGCCGGTTTTGCATGCCAATTGGTGGTGTTATATAGGGAGATATGCTTTTACTGGCTTCTGACCCATAATAATGGGGGAAAGAGGTCAGAGAAGTGTAAGAATTTGAAGTAGGAGGTGGTGGCGGGGCCTCCAGCTGTTCCTTCCTTGGCTGATGCCCAGAGGATGATTGAGGCTGCAGTTTCAGCTGCTTTTCAGGCCAGAGAAGCAGTGGGGCATAAAAAAGACAGAAGTTGGATGCCCCTTATCCTCCTGATCCTGACTGTGATTCAGAGGAGGAGATGAAAGAGCAATTTATTCATGGGGCAGACCTTCACAGTATTTTACAACATGTGCGGGACAATTTGGGGTTTCCTGTGAAACTATAAGTCTGTCCGGAATGTGCTGGAAGGGGAATGGAGGGATGTGGATTAACATGCCTTTCCCCAGTTCCTGTAAAGGCTACAATTGGTTCTGTTGGGAAATAACAATTGCTTTGAATTACAAGAAATTAATTATAAAAGCAAATTTTAAAAAACATAAATTTTGGTTTATAATCACGATGCATTTAGTGATTAAGTTGGAACACAAAAGACAGACAATTATGCACTGGGTCAAACGTATTTACTTGGAGCATTATTTAGCATTTTACGAAAAGGCTGTCAACAATTCAATTGACGATAAGAGTGACATTAAATAGAGTGAAGAATGACCGTGCTCTGTGGCATGAGTAAAGTGAGTGTCATATATACATGGGTGAGACAATTTTATGTACAATTTGTACAAGGGAAAAAGAAGCTAACGTGGTCAGTATGAAAGGGAAATCAGTGTCTCTGGTAGAATTGCTCGCTATTTAAGAACCAGATGACCATAAAAAACTGGACCAAACACAACGTCGACGTTTTGACCCTGGCTTAAGCCTTATAAAAGAAAAGCGTCATGGCGGGTCTTCTTCAGGAGAAAGATGTAGGGGGAAGACAGCGCATTTGTAATATAATCCTCCTAATAATGACTTGGAGGGTGTCAAAAAAACCACAGGTGATCTAAAGAAATCAGGAAGACACCAATGGGGATTTCTCAAATTGAATATAGAGGTAGACATAATGATCTGTATATGATATATGCAATATATCCTGTGAAGGCGGCCACTGTGGAAATCAGCGCCCCTGCGTGGGACCAAATTAATTATTTGTTTGTCCTCTGCTCCCGATCTTTAATCCGGGTTGGGTTCTAGGATCAAGCTGCTCCTGTATCAAATCCAGTAGTTTTACTGGCTTCTGACCCATAATGGGTGGGGTAAAGAGGTCAGAGAAGTGTAAGAATTTGGAGAAGGAGGTGGTGGCCGGGCCTCAGGCTGCTCCTTCCTTGGCTGATGCCCAGAGGATGATTGAGGCTGCAGTTTCAGCTGCTTTTCAGGTCAGGGAAGCAGTGGGGCGTAACAAAGACAGAAGTTGGATGCCCCTGATCCTCTTGATCCTGACTGTGATTCAGAGGAGGAGATGAAAGGTCAATTTATTCATGGGGCAGACCGTCACAGTATTTTACAACATGTGCAGGACAATTTGGGGTTTCCTGTGCCCTCGGTGGCTGAGGAATCCATACGTCTGTCCGGAATGTGCTGGAAGGAGAATGGAGGGATGTGGAATAAAATGCCTTTCCCCAGTTCCTGGCTAAATGTTATCAATTGCAGGGGTTTTCGGATGAGTTCCCTTCTGTCGTGAAGGTTGATTCCCTGTCGGCAGGCCTTTCTTCTCAGACTCTTTTGGTGTCGGAAGATGCAGTGCCTTCAGATCCTGGGGATAAGAAGGTTAAAGGGGTGATTTGCGGCTTCCAATCTGGCTGTTAGATCTACAGCGTATACCAGTTATCTGGTCCAGTCGCTACTGAAGGACTGTCAAAGTGTCTCAGAGCAGCTGCTTCAGGAGGAGGATCCCTCTGAGTCATTGACTATGTTGAAGCAGCAGTTGCATTACTTGTCTGACCTATCTTTTTATTTCCTTAGTGCCTCGGCTGAGCCTGCTGGAGCCTCTGTGATGGCTAGGCGGAGGCGGTACAGAAGAGTGCTCTCATGAAAATTCCCTTCATGGGCTCCAAACTGTTTGGGGATACCTTGGAGGTTATGGTTAAGAAAACAGCGGAAACAAGAAGTTGTTAGCTCCTGTTCTTCCGCCACTGAGGGGCAAGTCTGCTAGCTATAAGATGGCTTTTAGTCAGGCATTTCAGACTAAAATGGCCGCTTAGCACTATCATGGTAGGGGACGTGGCCGGGGAGTCCCTTTCTTCCATAAGTCCCAGGGCCAGCAGGGAAGTTTGGATACAGCCAGTCAGGCAAAATCATGGCTATCCTGTGTTTCTGGGGGGCCCGGTGGGGGGGTTACCTCAGGAATTTCTTGCGCGTCTGGGAGGAATTTGTCAGTGATCAGTGGGTTCTGCAGATTATCAGTCTGGGGTACCGTATAGATTTTGTGACGCCTCCCTTGGAAGTCTTTTAATCTACCCCTGTTCCAAGTGTGAAATGTCGGGTCCTGTTGAACGGGGTTCAGGACCTGTTGAACAAGGGGGCCATTGTGAAGGTCACTGTGGCGCAACAGGGAAAGGGGGCTTACTCAACCCTTTTTCTGATGCGAAAGCCAAATGGTGATTACAGGCCAGGACGCTGCTGCTGATTTGCCGTGCTGGGCTTCGCTTGAGGGCCATATCTGCACCCAGCCATCACTGCCATCACGCCCTGTTGGGACCGTAGTCCCAGGGAATACCTCTACCAGCTGTTACCCGCATTTCCTGAAATCCACAACACCCAGGTGTGGACTACCAGTCCCAGGGTGCACCGCTCTAAGGAACAGGTGCCACCAAACGAGGGGGAGGCACAGATCAACCTCTGCGCATAAAGTGCTGCCTCTTCCCCCGCGGCACGGGATGCACACAGGCCAAGGGCAGGCCCATCATTGACAGGAAGAGGCAGGGCAGGGCCACCTCCATTTCATCCTGGGGCCAGAAAATAGCAATGGTCTGGGGTAAGAAGATCAACCTTTCCTTTTGAACTCTAAAGTAATGTTTATGTATTCCTTGGGACTTACTACCAATGATTAAATCTAACTAAATGCCAACTGCCTTAAAAGACTGAAAGAACTCTGACTAGGACTTTTTGTACAAGCACCTAGTTATGTGGATACATTGCGATTTAGCGGTATAAATCAATTACATTGAGGTGTTATTTAGGCCATCGGTATCAAAGGTTTTTGTACGAATTTTGTATGAAACAACAAAATAACAAAAAGATAGAAGGTCATATATAATAACTGACATGGTTATTCTATTAGGATAGCATTGCCTTGATCAAAATCTACCACTGGTAAAATGGGAAAGTGTAAGGCCACAGAGGGGTTAGCAAAAGGAAAATCATCTAAATAAGAAACTGTGTCATACATGAAATAGACAACTTAATTGTAGAGGTCGAATCAATTCTGAATAGTAAATCGATCAGAAAGAACAAAGAGAAAATCACTGAGTGCTATAGCAAAAGCATAACGAATCCCCACTTGTATCCCAGATATCCCCTGCACACAAGAAGAGCACAGTAACCAGAGCCCTCATGCTCTTGACCTAAACAAAACGGAGATAAGTGCAAAATTATTAACATTGGTAGAGTGTTCGAATATATACGCACTTCCAGCTCCAACTCAGGGGACTGATACTGAGATTGTCGATTTGTCGACATCACCTCCGACAACAAACATGCAACTGCTCAATACCCATTATACCCCCGGAACACCTAGGGAATCACACGACCACCCACAAACACCCCCACAAATGCCTGTAACGCTCCCTAATAGTTCATTTGTTGATCATAATCCACAATTGATCCAAGAATTATTAATTAAAGTGAATGCCCTAACCAACGAGGTTGCCAACCTTAAGGCAACTGTAGCCAATCTAACTAACTGTAGCAATAATGCAAAATTGGCCAAACCCAGCTCAAGTTGTGACACAAACCAGATAATAAGCCCGCCATTCATCCTCCAAAATCAAACAAGCAGAGCCATTATGACTCCAATAAGCTAAAGGGGAACTTTGAAGGGCAAAGAGCTGGTCGACATCCAGAAGGCCCAAAATTAGCTATGCTAAGTTCGATCAATTGGGCTGATAATAGATAGGAAAATAGATTGTTACAAATCCCAAGAATGGCTTGTACTGAGAATGTGAACGTACGGAGAACAGGTGGACAGAGAAATTTCAGACACAAAAACGCCCATGCTAACTGTATGGAGGGGGGAATGGTAGCTACCTGGAACAGTATGGACAAAGCTAAAGGATATGGGGAGGAGAAGCATCTAGGCATACCCCACACGAGTGATGTAGCCAGCTGCCAGGGGAAATCTAGGCCAGCTAATAGCATACATAGAAAGATTGGCTGGAGAGTGCTTATGACTAATATCCCTAAGCTCAGCCTCTCTTCTTATAGGGAAGTTGAAGACTCATTGAAGAATAATATCATACACTGGATTCGGCATAAGCGCGACTGTCTATCAATAATACATTCAGACCTACTGGACGTGGAGCGCTTAACAAATAAAAACTCACCCTATGATATTGTAATTCTTACTCTCAGAACAAAAGATATAACCGATAGGCTAATTTCCCTTGACCTAAGAACAGGACCACACCATTCTAGCCCGGTGAGATTTAGAACACATAACCCCGGAGAAGCACCAAAAGCGAGTATATCTAATACTGCTACTTCTAGACGATCATCCAATTTTGAGGAAGCACATAATAACCTGGAGGCAGTTGATTGACAGCCAATGTCGCTCTTGTTATATAATCAAAGGGAGGGTCCCCTCATTACACATAGAGACAACCCATTAACATTCCCCCTTGTTAACATACACACAGACAGGGAAGATAGAGGAATTGACTGTGACCAAGGTAGCAATCAGTCGCGGGAAGTACCAGCACAATCTTGCCAAATGCGGTTGATACTGTGGAATATAGCGGGTCTGAAACGAAAATTAAAAGACTTAGAATGGCAAGAGTACATTTACTCCAGAAGAATCTGCTTGCTACAAGGTACCTGGTCACTCACAACTCAACACAAACTGGGGTACAAAACATACAGTGCCTCCGCGATACCTTCAGTTAGAGGTAGACCTTCCTGGGGTCTTGACATATGGGTCAAAATCACTTTAGACGTAGAAATAACAAGGCTGAATTTTGCTTTGCAAGATATATTGGGGATAAAGGCATTAACTAAAGATAAAACAGAAATATATACTAAACATTTATAACAGACCGAGCATCTCGAGCAAAGAATCTCAAGTCATAGAGCTGATAGAAATGTTCCTAAGTTCAATTGATCCAAGGGCCACGGTAATTATAGGTGGCGATTTTAACAGAAAGTTTGAACCTGTAGTAGGACTAGGGAACATCTTTGAAGATGAAGACACGGCATATAATATACCCTTGCTAGAGGTTGGCTGTGCAGTACCATGCACAGTAGCCACCGCACAGCTCATTCAACTTGTTGCAGGACAGGGATTAAGGATCTGTAAAGGCAGGCTACCTTCTGATAGACCGAGTGCTCCTACATTTATCAGGGGGACTACCAAGAGTAACATTGATTACATACTGGTCTCAGTTAATTCCTGGGCCAGCATGCATGAACTCACAATTGAAGTCAGAGAAGATAGCAACCACCTTCCATTATGCCTAACAATAGCTGGCACTCTCATCAAACACTCAATTAGGAGAACCAGTGATAATGATCCCTTCCCTACTCAACCCCTAATCGGTAACAATCGAAGATCGCTGAAATGGCCATCAACAGTGGGCAAGGTCAAGATTATGACCAAGATATACAACACCTGTGCAGAAGTTATCCTCCCTTACATTGAATTGCCGTCTGAGAAAATTCCTATAGTTAATTTACATCAAACCATGATAAAAAAAATTAAACTGATCATGACAAAACCATCTAGATGTGAAGAGATGGGCAAAGCTGAGATATCCAGTTGTCTCAACCAGTGGTATAATAAGGCTTGTCGAAAAGCAAAGACGGAGCTGATAATGGCAGTCAAATCTAATGATATAGAGGCATTGAGAGACAAAAGGATGAGATATAAAAAGTTATTAACAGAAACAAAGAGAGAGTGGGATGACAGCATATGGTCCGACCTGATCTCAGCAGCTAAAACCAAGGACCATGTGGGCTTTGGGAGACTAATAGCCAAAGGAATCAAAACAGGGAAAAGTAGCTTGGATCTTTTTTTGGACCCAAGCACTTGGGTGAACCATTTTACGAAACTTTATGCTGAGACCACTAGTGAAACAACAAACACACATTGCAGAGATACACAAAAAATCCCTATATCTACCAAATTGGCACAAAACCATACCCTACAATTTAGCATAGAGGAAACATTGACAGCTATAGATGCTGTCAAGTCAAGGAAAGCACCAGGCCCCGATAAAATTCCAGGTGATTTATTGAAGCATGATAAAGCAGTTTGGGGCCCGGATGTTAATCTTCTATGCAATGCCGTGGCGGCAGGAGTGCCACTATCAGAATCTTGGAAGGGGGGCTGAAATGATTCCAATCTTCAAAAAGGGGGAGCGTCAAGAACCAGCAAACTATCGCCCCATAAGTCTCATTGATACGCTACAAAAGATCTATGCAAGACAGCTACTATCAAAATTGAACAATTGGATAGAGAGAAATAGTATTTTAACACAATACCAGGCTGGGTTTAGAGCTAGAACTAGCACAGTTGATCAGGTTTTTTGACTTCTCTGTTTGGGTTGGAAATACACAGTATTTAAGACAGGACATCTGTACATAGCTTTTATTGATCTGAAGGCGGCCTTTCATCTGATTCCCCGAAACTCGCTCTGGAAATCCTTAAATGTACAAGGTGTACCCGAAGACCTACTTACCCAAATACTGAGGTTACAAGAAGATAATTTCGCAAAAGTTAGGTGGGGTTCAAGGGAAGAAATAACAGACGCAATCCCCATAAGGAGGGGTGTCAGGCAGGGTTGCATGTAGGCACCCACCCTTTTCTCATTATTTGTAAATGACGCCCCTAAATACTTAATAGGATGTAGCCATGATTCACCAAAGTTAGGAGGCATTCCTGTTCAGACACTTTTATTTGCCGATGATACAATTTTAGTTTCATAAACTCCGAAAAGGCCTCCAAAATTTGTGAAACACTTTTAGTAATTACTGCGCTACTAAAGGTTTAGTAGAAATACACTCCAGTAAATCAAATATATGGCAGTAAAACCAAACAAATCATTTAAGAAGAATATCACTCTTTTAGAACAGAGGTCAGAGTGTGTGCCGAATGTTAACTATCTAGATATTACATTAGAAACAAATTTGACGTGGTTTTCCCTCTTGCAAAAAAGCAGATCTATTCTGATTCAAAATGCAGTCCCAATACTAAAAATACACAAGAGCAGCATTACTAAAGCTGTTTCCCCTGTTTTGAAGTCTACAAACATAGGGCCCAATCTGCTGCCCTATATGGAGCTGAATTATAGGGGGTCTCTTGTAAAAACACATTTGTGAGGGAAGAGAATACGTTTCTTAGAAGCTTACGATGCCTCCCTGTAAGGACACCCATGAATCCCATTACCATTGATTTAAATTTAAAGCGCCTAGATCATCAAGCAGTCTTAAGACCGCTGCTATTTTGGGTGCTCTTATGGAGCACCCCAGAGTTAATTAGGTATAGGGAAGGATTAGAAGAAATCCTAGGATTAGATCAATCGGCTTCTCTACTGTGGGTCAAACACGTACGTATATGGTTTTGCAAACTGGGTCTTAAACACCTCTGGGAAACTCCGTCTTTAATGATACCATACGTGAAAAAGACGCTTAAAAGTACTATCTGGGCGTACATGCAAAACAGCGTTTCCCAAAGCTTTGCAAACGGCAGGCTGACGCACCAGTTTATTTCAATAAAACCTCTCCCATTGTACGAACCATATCTGGATTAAGTTCAACCCCAACTAGCAAAATCCTTGTATATGAAACTTTGATATGGCATTCTACAAGTTCGCACCAACACAGCTAAGTGGGGCTGTATAAATGGTGAGCCAAACGATGATAATTGTCCATTACGCGAATCTAACACTCTAGAAAATGACTTACACATGGTTTAGAATCATAATATCGATGTTTAAATATCGATATGCCATAATATCGATGTTTAAATATCGATGTGACACAATATCGACCTGCAAGAATACTGTCGACAAGAATATCGGCATGCAGGTAAGAAATATCGTTTTTGTTAATATCGAAGTTAGTAATACCGTTAGTCAAAATATCGTTGTTAATAATATCGAAATTTACTTTAGTGTTCTGTATTTTAGTATATGTGTTAAAAGTATAGTTTATTTTTCTAATGTATGTTTGAAATTTTTAGAAGTAATTAATTTTATGTTAAGTAATTTTTGCTTATATTATTTAATTTAATTATTGCTTATTTTAGTTCCGTAGCGGGTTGTGTGTTTATAGGGGAATAGGGTGGGAAGTAATTTAATTATAATATATTTATTAATAACTTTTAAAAGTTATTCATTTTATAAAATTTTTATATTGGGTTTAGTTTCATATTGGGTTGTGGGTTTATAGGGGAATAGGGTGGGAAGTAATTAAATTATAATTAATTAACTAATAATGTAAATTAATTAATATTTTTGTTTTTAATAATTTATATTGTTAAATGTGTTAATTAGAGGGAGCGCGCGGCGCGGCGATTCAAGATGGCCGCCGGGTGAGGAGCTCCACTCGAACAAAGCCGATTCGAGTGTGAAGGCACCTCATTAATGCAACGGAGCTTCGCTTCGAGGATGGATTCGGTTATAGGACACTGCAGAGACTGTTTTGGCAAGTTTTTTGACCGAAATGCGGTCTTTTTGTCACTTTAATTGCGCATTTTCTGCTCCCCTCAGATGGCGGCCGCCATTTTGTTTTTTCTGCAGCGTTTTTCTTCTATTTTTTTGCTGCCACTGAGCCTTTTGGCCAGTTCCCTGTAGTTCTCTTGGGCACTATGGTGGTTCACATTATGCCATCTTTTTGCGCAAATATTTGTTAGTGGTTGGTCTCTTTTGCTGCTTTGTGGATTCCTCGGACTGTATCTTCTAGCAATTACTTTGGAGGGAGCCAGTTGTGTTTCCAGCGTCCCAGTATCCTTCGCTGTGTTGTATCCTGGCATTTTCATCTTTGGCTACGCCTCCTCTTGCTGCTGTCCTACCTGCATTCCGTCATTGGTTGTTTTTGTCATAATTGGTTGCGATACCGTCAGTATGGAGGGCGCACATTCAACTAAACCTCACGGTGGCTTCACTGGGGGAAGGAAGGACTCAAGTAACCCTTCTGTCAAGCGTACCAAAAAAGACCCGCCTTCCCCAAACAAGTCTCCGCTGCCTCTCACTCTTGAGGATATTATGGAAGAGTTGCGCCTTATTCGTCCTTTTATGACAGACACTGTTGCTACGCTTCAGAGGTTAGACGATAAATGGTCTAGTTTGGATACGAGACTTTCTGAGGTGGAACAGAGGATCAGTGATGCACAGGATGTTGTTACTAAAGTTGACACTCTCACCAAAGAGGTCGGCCAGCTCAAGAAGGTAGCGGAGGATTTGGAAAACCGCAATAGGCGCAACAACCTGCGCATTTATGGTATTCCGGAAGGTTCGGAGGGGTCGGATATGATCCAATTCCTAAAATCTCAAGTTCTTCAAATTGTTGGCCTCCCGAAATCCTCAGACTTTAATATACAACGTGCTCATCGTCTGGGGCCTAGGAATACATCTTCTGCATCTAAACCTCGTGGAATCATAGCATATTTCCTCCTCTACTCAGATCTTATGACGATTCTCCAGGCTGCCAAGCAGCATAAGCAAATGATCTGGTCTGGGCACAAGGTCTTTTTTACTCAGGACGTTTCCAAGCCTACGGCCTCCCGTCGGAAGGAATTTTTGGACCTCAGACCTGCCTTGAGATCTATGAATGCACGCTATGGTTCAATACACCCTTGTTTTTTCAAAGTGACCTATAAGGAGAGGACTTTTCGTTTTGAGGATCCTGCTGACTTGCGGAAGTTCATTCATACTCACAAGGGAGAACTTATGGAATTGAGCAAACCCTAGTTGTTTTTCGTATTTTAAGCATATGACTACTTTGTTCTTCTAAAATATTCTGTTATATGTTGGATAGTTCCTGTACTTCTTTTGCTCACTCCTTGTTTTTCCTTTTGTTTTGCAGGATCCCCCTATGTGGTGTTCTTGTCAAGGTCACCCTTTGTCCCATCCTGCTGTTTACAGTGTTTACCCCTTTCTGTTGCTGTTTCTTTCCCTAGATGTTTGGTAAGTTCCTTCACTTGTCCTATTTGATTGATATATTGTTCTAGTTTTCCAATTTATAGTCTTTCGTCTTGCAGTTTTTTCTATCTCTGTGGTAGTCTGTTCTCTTATACGCTCCTTTTAGTGCGGCTGTTTTGTTCTTCGTCGCCCCTCTCTCACAGTAATGTTTTTTGTTCAATTGCTTTCTGTGGCTAAAGTCTATTGGCTTTTTGTCACCCTCCTTTGGATGCCTTTTGGGGGTTTCTGCACCCCTGCGCCCTTCTCTCTATTTTTCCCCTTTTCTTCTTCGCTTCTTCCCCCTTTTTGCTGTTTGTCCTCCCTTTCCTCATTCCTTTTTATCCCTGTCATCTTTATTCTTTTGGCAACCTTTTCACTATCTGATACACACCACACTTCCTTTTTTTCTTTTTTTGATCGTGGTACTTCTTTGTTTTTCTTCTCTTTTATATCTTTATCACTGTATTTGTGGTGGTTGCCTGCTTTAATTTCTCTGCTTCTTGCTATTTATTCAGTTTCATATACATTTAACTTCTATTTTCAGTTTACTTCTCATTCTCTACTCTGTCTTAAATTCCATACTCCTTTCTGCTTATCTTTACTTTATTTCCAGAAATGCATGGTCTTCGTGTTATTTCTTGGAATGTTAAAGGCGTTCGCAACCCTGTTAAAAAACAACGTGTCTTATCTCATTTAGCAAGGTTGAAATGTCATGTTGCACTGTTACAAGAAACCCACCTGAACTCTCAAGATTTGTCTTCGCTGCGTAGACAATGGGTTGGAGAGGCATTCTGTTCTCCAGCTGTAAATAGCAAAAATGGTGTTCTTATTTTGTTTCATAAGTCATTATCTGTTCAGTTGCACAATGAATTCCATGATTCTTGTGGTAGGTGGCTATTTTTAGATGTTACTGTTAATAATACACAATTTTCCTTCTGTAATGTTTATGGCCCTAACGGTGTAGATTTATCCTTTTGGGGGGATTTTTCTAAGCTTCTTTCCTCTCATGCAAGTGATAATTTGATTGTGGGTGGTGACTGTAACCAACTAATGGACCCATTTTTAGATCGTAAATCACACACCAGATATGTCCCCAATAAAATGCAAAAGTCCTTTTTTAATGCTATCTCCTCTAGAGGTCTTATTGACTCGTGGAGACTTTCACATCCCGATACTTTAGAATTTTTCTTTTTTTCTCCAGTGCACTCTTCACATTCCCGTATAGATTATATTTTTCTCACACAGCATTCATTCCAATACATGACTAATTCAGAAATAGGCTCAATTCTTATATCTGATCATGCTCCGGTTATTACTGATCTGGACTTTCCCTCACCTACTCCCACCTCTAGGCGGTGGCGCTTCAATAATTCGCTCCTCCTAGATTCACAGTTTGTTGAGCAATTTATATTTTTTGCAAAGAATTTTTTTATAAATAATCTTCATTCTACTTCTCATTTTCACTCTATTTGGGATTCCTTCAAGGCTGCTGCTAGAGGTTTTATTATTGCTTTTGTCTCACGGAAAAGGAGGGCAGCTTTATCTAAGTCGGCCCAAATTCTTAAACAAATCAAAGACCTAGAGCATCTCTACTTTACCACTAATTCTTCAGAATCGCTTTCCTCCCTCATCAAAGCAAAAATGCAATATAACAAGCACTCTTGGGACTCTGCGAGTAATAATCTTCTCAATTTTCATTCCAAAATGTATGGGGGACGCAATAAGGCTGGTAAGTCTCTCGCTACTTATCTAAAAATTAAAAAACAAAAATCTAAAATAATAACTATTACTGACTCACATGGGAATCCTCAGTATACTGACGATAAAATTCTTGATTGTTTTGTTCAATATTATTCCACACTTTATACGCCCGAATCTGTTCCTTCGCAAATTTACTCCTTCTTTCACTCTCTCCCTAGGCCCTCGGATAGTTCTGTGGATCTCTCATCAATGAACTACTTACTGCTATTAATCTTCTCCCCAAAGATAAAACTCCGGGCCCAGATGGTTTCACGGTTCGTTTTTATCTCCACTTTAAGGATATCCTGTTACCACATTTATTTTCTTTGATTGACTCCTTTGTTGCTCAAGGGAGGTCCCAAGGTTCTTTCACTCAGGCTATGTTATGCTTAATCCCTAAAAAAGATAAAGATCCCTCCCTTTGCAAAAATTATCAACCCATTTCTTTAATTAACACGGACTGTAAAATTTATGCTAAGGTTTTGGCCTCTCGTATTAATAAAGTTATTCCTGATCTCACCAACATTTATCAATCCGGGTTTGTTAAAGGTAGATCCATTACTGACAACTCGAGAACTTTCCTTAACATTATTCATCTGGCCTCAAAGGCTGTGATGCCAGAAACCGGTCCCCGGAAGCTTGTTTCCTTCCCAGTATAAGAATTGGCTTGGTAGTTTGGTTTGCCCTGTTCCGATCATGCACTGGGACAGGTACAGACTAATTTGCATGTAGCCAGGTTCTGAGCTGGGATGGTGCAGTGAGCTAAAAAACGGTGATGGATTAAAACCATGATCTCTTGACTTGGTAAGAGTATTCTGCATCATTCAGAAACTCTGTCCATCACCACCCCCTTTTTCTCAAATCGATTTTATCCACACTCAGTGTGGGAGGGTATGCTCAGACGTGAGTCCCTTGCTCATTGCACCATCAGGATTCAGGCAAGCCGGGCCGACGAAGGCTGTGATGCCAGAAACCGGTCCCCGGAAGCTTGTTTCCTTCCCAGTATAAGAATTGGCTTGGTAGTTTGGTTTGCCCTGTTCCGATCATGCACTGGGACAGGTACAGACTAATTTGCATGTAGCCAGGTTCTGAGCTGGGATGGTGCAGTGAGCTAAAAAACGGTGATGGATTAAAACCATGATCTCTTGACTTGGTAAGAGTATTCTGCATCATTCAGAAACTCTGTCCATCACCACCCCCTTTTTCCCAAATCGATTTTATCCACACTCAGTGTGGGAGGGTATGCTCAGACGTGAGTCCCTTGCTCATTGCACCATCAGGATTCAGGCAAGCCGGGCCGACGAAGGCTGTGATGCCAGAAACCGGTCCCCGGAAGCTTGTTTCCTTCCCAGTATAAGAATTGGCTTGGTAGTTTGGTTTGCCCTGTTCCGATCATGCACTGGGACAGGTACAGACTAATTTGCATGTAGCCAGGTTCTGAGCTGGGATGGTGCAGTGAGCTAAAAAACGGTGATGGATTAAAACCATGATCTCTTGACTTGGTAAGAGTATTCTGCATCATTCAGAAACTCTGTCCATCACCACCCCCTTTTTCCCAAATCGATTTTATCCACACTCAGTGTGGGAGGGTATGCTCAGACGTGAGTCCCTTGCTCATTGCACCATCAGGATTCAGGCAAGCCGGGCCGACGAAGGCTGTGATGCCAGAAACCGGTCCCCGGAAGCTTGTTTCCTTCCCAGTATAAGAATTGGCTTGGTAGTTTGGTTTGCCCTGTTCCGATCATGCACTGGGACAGGTACAGACTAATTTGCATGTAGCCAGGTTCTGAGCTGGGATGGTGCAGTGAGCTAAAAAACAGTGATGGATTAAAACCATGATCTCTTGACTTGGTAAGAGTATTCTGCATCATTCAGAAACTCTGTCCATCACCACCCCCTTTTTCCCAAATCGATTTTATCCACACTCAGTGTGGGAGGGTATGCTCAGACGTGAGTCCCTTGCTCATTGCACCATCAGGATTCAGGCAAGCCGGGCCGACGAAGGCTGTGATGCCAGAAACCGGTCCCCGGAAGCTTGTTTCCTTCCCAGTATAAGAATTGGCTTGGTAGTTTGGTTTGCCCTGTTCCGATCATGCACTGGGACAGGTATAGACTAATTTGCATGTAGCCAGGTTCTGAGCTGGGATGGTGCAGTGAGCTAAAAAACGGTGATGGATTAAAACCATGATCTCTTGACTTGGTAAGAGTATTCTGCATCATTCAGAAACTCTGTCCATCACCACCCCCTTTTTCCCAAATCGATTTTATCCACACTCAGTGTGGGAGGGTATGCTCAGACGTGAGTCCCTTGCTCATTGCACCATCAGGATTCAGGCAAGCCGGGCCGACGAAGGCTGTGATGCCAGAAACCGGTCCCCGGAAGCTTGTTTCCTTCCCAGTATAAGAATTGGCTTGGTAGTTTGGTTTGCCCTGTTCCGATCATGCACTGGGACAGGTACAGACTAATTTGCATGTAGCCAGGTTCTGAGCTGGGATGGTGCAGTGAGCTAAAAAACGGTGATGGATTAAAACCATGATCTCTTGACTTGGTAAGAGTATTCTGCATCATTCAGAAACTCTGTCCATCACCACCCCCTTTTTCCCAAATCGATTTTATCCACACTCAGTGTGGGAGGGTATGCTCAGACGTGAGTCCCTTGCTCATTGCACCATCAGGATTCAGGCAAGCCGGGCCGACGAAGGCTGTGATGCCAGAAACCGGTCCCCGGAAGCTTGTTTCCTTCCCAGTATAAGAATTGGCTTGGTAGTTTGGTTTGCCCTGTTCCGATCATGCACTGGGACAGGTACAGACTAATTTGCATGTAGCCAGGTTCTGAGCTGGGATGGTGCAGTGAGCTAAAAAACGGTGATGGATTAAAACCATGATCTCTTGACTTGGTAAGAGTATTCTGCATCATTCAGAAACTCTGTCCATCACCACCCCCTTTTTCCCAAATCGATTTTATCCACACTCAGTGTGGGAGGGTATGCTCAGACGTGAGTCCCTTGCTCATTGCACCATCAGGATTCAGGCAAGCCGGGCCGACGAAGGCTGTGATGCCAGAAACCGGTCCCCGGAAGCTTGTTTCCTTCCCAGTATAAGAATTGGCTTGGTAGTTTGGTTTGCCCTGTTCCGATCATGCACTGGGACAGGTACAGACTAATTTGCATGTAGCCAGGTTCTGAGCTGGGATGGTGCAGTGAGCTAAAAAACGGTGATGGATTAAAACCATGATCTCTTGACTTGGTAAGAGTATTCTGCATCATTCAGAAACTCTGTCCATCACCACCCCCTTTTTCCCAAATCGATTTTATCCACACTCAGTGTGGGAGGGTATGCTCAGACGTGAGTCCCTTGCTCATTGCACCATCAGGATTCAGGCAAGCCGGGCCGACGAAGGCTGTGATGCCAGAAACCGGTCCCCGGAAGCTTGTTTCCTTCCCAGTATAAGAATTGGCTTGGTAGTTTGGTTTGCCCTGTTCCGATCATGCACTGGGACAGGTACAGACTAATTTGCATGTAGCCAGGTTCTGAGCTGGGATGGTGCAGTGAGCTAAAAAACGGTGATGGATTAAAACCATGATCTCTTGACTTGGTAAGAGTATTCTGCATCATTCAGAAACTCTGTCCATCACCACCCCCTTTTTCCCAAATCGATTTTATCCACACTCAGTGTGGGAGGGTATGCTCAGACGTGAGTCCCTTGCTCATTGCACCATCAGGATTCAGGCAAGCCGGGCCGACGAAGGCTGTGATGCCAGAAACCGGTCCCCGGAAGCTTGTTTCCTTCCCAGTATAAGAATTGGCTTGGTAGTTTGGTTTGCCCTGTTCCGATCATGCACTGGGACAGGTACAGACTAATTTGCATGTAGCCAGGTTCTGAGCTGGGATGGTGCAGTGAGCTAAAAAACGGTGATGGATTAAAACCATGATCTCTTGACTTGGTAAGAGTATTCTGCATCATTCAGAAACTCTGTCCATCACCACCCCCTTTTTCTCAAAGTTGGACTCCCCAATCGCTGTCATTACCTTAGATGCTGAGAAAGCGTTTGACAGAGTTTGTTGGGATTTTATGTTTGGTGCTTTGCGGTGGCATGGCTTTAGTCCTCCCTTCATTCATTATGTTAAATTGTTATATTCTGCTCCCTCCACTTCTATTTGGGTCAACGGGTCTCAATCCTCTTATTTTTCTTTGCATAGAGGCACAAGACAAGGTTGTCCTCTCTCTCCTCTTCTTTTTATTCTTGCGTTAGAGCCCTTTTTGGAAAAAATTCGACGTTCATCATCGTATACTGGCTTCATATTTCAAAACATTGATATTAAGTTTACGGCCTATGCTGATGATATTTTGCTTTATATTTCTAACCCGTCCACTTCTTTGCCCACACTCTTTTCCTTGTTACAAGAATATTCTCTGGGTATAAACTTAATATAGATAAGTGTGAAGTTCTACCACTTAACAAATTCTGCCTTCCTCATATGTTTCAGGGTTCAGGTTTTGAATGGAACTCAGGTAATATTAAATGTTTAGGTATTCTGTATGCTAACACTATTAGAGAAACTGTTAAGCTTAATCAGAAGGATATAGTTAAAAAGCTCTCTTCCCTTATAGAACGTTGGTCCCCCCTTTTCTTATCCTGGTGGGGGAGGCTTGCCACTATTAAAATGATGCTTCTTCCTATTGTTAATTTTTACCTTTCTATGCTTCCAATCTCCCTTCCACTCTATTTTTTTTAAACTATAAACCGTATTTTTACCACCTTTTTATGGAATAAACGTAAGGCGAGGATTTCTCTCTCTCGTCTTCAGCAACCTAAAGATCTGGGTGGAGTTAATTTCCCCAACATTGTTCGATTTCACTCGGCTTTTACTCTGAAACAGATTTGGCCTTTTCTATCTGATTTGTCTGACCCCCCTCTAACAGCCTGGAGCGCTATAGAACTTGCGCAGCTCTCGCCTTTCTCATTTGTTACGGCTGCCCGGCTGTCTCATCCTCCGCAACGTTTTCTTACTCCTATCTTTAGACACTCTAAGGCACTTGCCCTTTCTGTCTTTCGCTCTTCCCTCTCGCAGTTGGAGTTTCATTCCTCGATCCCAATTTGGTATAACAAATCCGTTAAGATTAATCACAGAGCACTTTTTTGGAAAGAATGGATAGATAAAGGCATTATTACTTTCGATTCCTTACTTAGCAATAATTCCCTACGCGACTTCTCCGACATTCGTGCCTCTTTTCACCTCTCCAATGCCCACTCCTCCCAATATCCCTTGCTCAAAAACTCTTTAGATCTCTTTATTTCTCAGGGCGCCTCACTCTCTACTATTGACTCAACCATTTTCCCTCTGCCGGATTTCTCTATTCCCCTTAAAGCTGCTGCTATCTACAAGCTACTTTCCTGTTCCCCTGTAGAAAGAACCAAGTCCAAACTTGAACTTTCCTGGGAAACAGATCTAGCCCAAGAGTTTCCCCTTCAAGTTTGGAATTCCTTGTGGTCAAGGTTGCACACTGCTTCACGTTCTGCTAGCACCACACAGACTTTGTATTTTTTTTACAATAAACTTTTTTTTACTCCTTCTGATTTATATAGTTTCAAATTAATTGACTCTAAAAATGTTGGTCTTGCCCCTCTGACAATAGTGACTTTTTCCACATGTTTTTTCACTGCCCGTTGGTTAAATCCCTTTGGTCCCGTATTTGGTCTAAACTGAACGATATCTTAGCCACTGACCACACTTTTGAGATTGTCCATATGTTTCTGGGTGGTATGGCTCCTATATGGAATGTTTCTCCCAATGTACTTAAATTTATAGATTTGTATATAGCCATTTCTCTACAGATAATTACGACCAATTGGAAAGATACATCCAAGATCTCATATAATGCATGGTGGAATCTATTGTGTCATCACCATCGGCTGGATCGTGCTTTTGCCACCACTGTACCTCTTTTGATCAAAAAAGATTTGTTATGGTTGCCATTAACTAATTTTCTCTCTCAAACTGTCCCTTAAATAGCTGTTTTTATTTCTCTTTTTGTTCATGTTCTACATACAGCTCCATCTATTGTTTTAATTCATTTACCAGTTTACGGTATTTATATGATGCTTATCCTGTATAATGTTGCATTTCCCCTTCCCTTCCCCTTCTTTTCTTCCTCTCTCTTCTTTACCCTCCCTGCCCTTTAATCAAAACCTTAAAAATGCTTTTTCCCTAAGTATATTCCCTACCTTTCTATTGGCATTTTTTTCAGACTGTATGATTTAGATTTTTTTTTTCTATTGTTCTATTACATTGCCTTTGTTTTTTCTCTGTACTGATGTTTTACTTGGATTATGATATTTAATAAAGCTTTCTAAACTTAAAAATGTGTTAATTAATTTGTTACTAATTAGTTATTAATTGGTTAATAATTATTAAATATTAATTGGTGAATATGTTAATTATGTCTTTTTTTAGGAGCGGGTTGTGGGTTTATAGGGGAGTAGGGTGGGAAGTACTTTAATTATAATTAATTAATTAATACTTTTATTGTTTAATATTTATGTATTTAATAATTTCTATTGTTAATTGTGTTAAATAATTTGTTATTAATTAGTTGTTAATTGGATATTAATTATTAATTATTAATTGGTAAATGTGTTAATTGTCTTATTTTTTAAGGAGCGGATTGTGGGTTTATTAGGGAGTAGGGTGGGAGGTAATTTAATTATAAACAAAAAATTAATAATGTTTATTAATTTATATTGGTGTGGTTAATATTGTATATTGTTAATTGTGTTAAATAATGTATTATTAATTAATTATTGATTGGTTATGAATTATTAATTATTAATTGGTAAATATGTAAATTGTGTCATTTGTTTTGGAGCGGGTAATGGATTTATAGGGGAGTAGTGTGGAAAGTAATTAACATTCTATATATTTTTTATATAATATTTGGTTATTACTCTTGTATAGTCTTAATAGTGTGAATTAATTCATTACTGATTGTTTTTAATTTGCTTTTCATTGTTATTAGTTAATTAATTAATTGTTAAGGAATTATGTTAATTGTGTCATGTTTTACAATATTGGTGGTGTCATTCATAGGGGGATTTGGTGGGAGGTAAATTATTTTTTATTATTTAAGTATTTGTTAATTAATGTTTATTATTTTGCTGGAGTGGGAATAGTAAATTATTCTACTCCGCTATCCAACACTTTCCCTACTGTTGCAATTGTTGGAGCAGTAATAGTAATTTTATACCCTCCGCTATCCAACACTTTCCCTACTGTTGCACTTGTTGGAGTGGGAATAGTAATTTTATCCCCTACGCTATACAACACTTTCCCTACTGTTGCACTCCGTGGAGTGGGAATAGAACATTATTACCCTCCGCTATCCAAAGCTTTTACTACTGTTGCACTCCCTGGAGTGGGAATAGTAATTTTATCCCCTCCGCTATTCAACACTTTCCCTACTCTTGCACTTCCTGGAGTGGGAATAGTAATTTTATCCCCTCCGTTATCCAACACTTTCCCTACTGTTGCACTTGCTGGATTAGGAATAGTAAATGTTTCCCCTCCGCTATCCAACACTTTTGTATAGCTGCACTTGCTGAAGTGGGAATAGTAATTGTATCCCCTCCACTATCCAACACTTTCTCTAGTGTTGCACTTGTTGGAGTGGGAATAGTAATTTTATCCCCTAAACTATCCAACACTTTCCCTACTGTTGCACTCCGTGGAGTGGGAATAGTCAATTATTCCCATTCGCTATCCAACACTTTCCCTACTGTTGCACTTGCTGGAGTGGGAATAGTAAATGATTCTCCTCCGCTATCCAACACTTTCTCTACTGTTGCACTCTTTGGAGTGGGAATAGTAATTTTATCCCCTCCGCTATCCAACACTTTCCCTACTGTTGCACTCCCTGGAGTGAGAATAGTAATTGTATCCTCTATGCTATCCAACATTTTCCCTACTGTTGCACTTGCTGGAGTGGGAATATTAAATTATTCCCCTCCGCTATACAAAACTTTCCTATTGTTGCACTTGCTGGAGTGGGAATAGTAATTTTATCCCCTCCGCTTTCCAACACTTTCCCTACTATTACACTTGCTGGAGTGGGAATAGTAATTTTATTCCCTCCGCTATCCAACACTTTACCTACTGTTGCACTCTGTGGAGTGGGGATAGTACATTTTTCCCCTCTGCTATCCAATACTTTCCCTACTGTTGCACTTGTTGGAGTGGGAATAGTAAATTATTCCCCTCCGCTATCCAACACTTTCCCTACTGTTGCACTCCCTGGAATGGGAATAGTAAATTATTCCACTCTGTTATCCAACACTTTCCCTACTGTTGCACTCCGTGGAGTGGGAATAGTCAATTATTCCCATTCGCTATCCAACACTTTCCCTACTGTTGCACTTGCTGGAGTGGGAATAGTAAATTATTCTCCTCCGCTATCCAACACTTTCTCTACTGTTGCACTCTTTGGAGTGGGAATAGTAATTTTATCCCCTCCGCTATCCAACACTTTCCCTACTGTTGCACTCCCTGAAGTGAGAATAGTAATTGTATCCTCTATGCTATCCAACATTTTCCCTACTGTTGCACTTGCTGGAGTGGGAATATTAAATTATTCCCCTCCGCTATACAAAACTTCCCTATTGTTGCACTTGCTGGAGTGGGAATAGTAATTTTATCCCCTCCGCTTTCCAACACTTTCCCTACTATCACACTTGCTGGAGTGGGAATAGTAATTTTATTCCCTCCGCTATCCAACACTTTACCTACTGTTGCACTCTGTGGAGTGGGGATAGTACATTTTCCCCTCTGCTATCCAACACTTTCCCTACTGTTGCACTTGTTGGAGTGGGAATAGTAAATTATTCCCCTCCGCTATCCAACACTTTCCCTACTGTTGCACTCCCTGGAGTGGGAATAGTAAATTATTCCACTCTGTTATCCAACACTTTCCCTACTGTTGCACTTGCTGGAGGGTGAATAGTAATGTTATCCTCTACGCTATCCAACATTTTCCCTACTGTTTTAGTTAATGTAGTGTAAAATGTTGTTTTAAAATTAAATCATTATTTTATTATTTCAATTTACTATATATATATATTTATATATGAGAATATCAAGAGGTTTTTTACATGAATTAGTAAGAAATTGATTGTGTCTGGACTATCTTATATATTAACAGAAATGTGAACATCCTGTTATGTTATGTTATATTGTGTATTTTACATTGTGGAATATCATTGTGCTCAATGAATGCGCGTGCATCGAGACAGTTGTCTTTTATATTTTCAGGCATTTATCCTGGGTTTTGTTGCGCGTGTTCATAGGTAACCTGATTGTGCAGATTTTACTGCGATGCACTCCACAATGCTAATATTAGCGCTTGAAATTCCCAGTAAAATATTGGGCATTATGTGAACTGATTTAGTGTTTGGTCTGTTACACAATTCTGGACTTACGAACTGCTTCATGAGATTATGTGAAGAATACAAAATGAGACGTCAATTTTTAATAGGAATGTGTCATTAATAGTATCACCTTCGAATCGTAATACACTGTTGGACATAACGATCATGCCTTAAATGCAAAATTGTTTTGGTTGGATGTATTAGATCCTTCGACTGTTCAAAGATGGCGACCATGTAAAGAGATAGCTTTTGGACGTATAGTCCTTTGTTTATTTCATTGACATTAGGTTCACGTGCAATGTTATTTAAATGTTTGGTGTTGAGTGTTCACTTTACACGTGATCAAGGCTTTTGCTGAAACGCGTAGTGTAAATAAATATTTGGACCCGTATACATGGTGGCCATGCCTCTTTTCCTGAGAGCATACTTTACTGCACTGAATTTGGGACATATATTTATATATATATATTTTCTTTTTATGGTTATGTTACAGGTGTATGTATATATATATATATATAACCAAAAGTTGCCCAGCAGAATGAGGACGCGCTCCACTGTAAGATCAGCATCCACTGTATTTAATAACAAAACTGTCAATTTCACATCCCCTTTCAAAGTCCTTGGCCTGATGCGTTTCGGAGTGCTTGGATCTCCGTCCTCAGAGGCCATCGTGAGTGAGTCGATGTGTCCAGCGCTATGTCCTCCCCTGCATGCTTCCGTGTTGAAGGTGGCCTCAGGTGTGCCTATTTTACATTCTTACGCCGGGCATGCTGGGAGTTGTAGTATTATCGGGCCGAAAAATAATGTCCCGTACATGATCGTGAGCGTTTACACCCACTGGAGGGATTCAAGTTGCGCGATAATACTACAACTCCCAGCATGCCCGGCGTAAGAATGTAAAATAGGCACACCTGAGGCCACCTTCAACACGGAAGCATGCAGGGGAGGACATAGCGCTGGACACATCGACTCACTCACGATGGCCTCTGAGGAAGGAGATCCAAGCACTCCGAAACGCGTCAGGCCAAGGACTTTGAAAGGGGATGTGAAATTGACAGTTTTGTTATTAAATACAGTGGATGCTGATCTTACAGTGGAGCGCGTCCTCATTCTGCTGGGCAACTTTTGGTTATATTTCACGCGGCTGCTCCAGGCCGCGGAGGTCCGCTGCCGCCCCAGACTGCAACAGGGGCCCATGTGAGGAGAAAACCTCTCCTTACCCTATGGCGCTGTAAGCAACGAATTAAAAACTGCCAAGGTCTCATCCAGGCTCAATAGCGGGCCGAAAAATAATGTCCCGTACATGATCGTGAGCGTTTACACCCACTGGAGGGATTCAAGTTGCGCGATAATACTACAACTCCCAGCATGCCCGGCGTAAGAATGTAAAATAGGCACACCTGAGGCCACCTTCAACACGGAAGCATGCAGGGGAGGACATAGCGCTGGACACATCGACTCACTCACGATGGCCTCTGAGGAAGGAGATCCAAGCACTCCGAAACGCGTCAGGCCAAGGACTTTGAAAGGGGATGTGAAATTGACAGTTTTGTTATTAAATACAGTGGATGCTGATCTTACAGTTATATATATATATATATATATATATATATATATATATATATATATATTCACTGAAAAAACCATAGGTTTCAGGGGTGTTATAGTTAGCTGGACTTTTCACTTGTACAAAACCATTGAAATTCCCCCGTTATAGTTAGTTCAGCTAACTATAACTCGCGCGCCCGCAATGCACTGCTGATGACGTCACATATTACATCACTCATGACATGGTCAGTGACATCACTCATGACATCACTGATGACATCACTGATGACATCATCCAGTGAATGTGTGTTTTTCTGAAAATTAAATATGTTTTATATATGTAAATCTCAAGGTCGATGGAAGAATAAATGGGTATATAAGTGTCTAAATGGATGATTTGTTTTTGAAAAATGGATTGTGTAACTGACTGATTAAGTGTATCATAGTGAATACATGGCTTAGTGAGTAATGTTTAAATATGTAAATATCTGTATCAGTCTCTCACTTTGTGTATAAGTGGCTGCATGGGTTGGTGAGTAGCTACATGGGTGTCTATATAGGTTATTAGTTGTTTTTTTGAGTATCAGTCTGAGTGTCTGCATGGTTCGGTGGGGGGTATTACGTAGTGCATAGGTGCATGAATGAGTGACTCACTGTTTGTATGTGTTGAACACAGCATGTGTGCAGGACTGTATGGGTGGATGAGTGTGTGTATGGGTGTGTTAGTGAGTGAATGACTGTCTCAATAGTGTCTTTATGAGTAACTACATATGTTTTAAACTAGTATATGTGACTATTGGTGTATATATGTGAGTATATGTGAGAGTGAGAGATTGAAAGAGTTCCTGTATGAATAAGTATGTGTTTCTATAAGTGATTGTTTAAAAGACTAAGTATGTGTAAGTTTCCGTAGAAGTAAGTGTGGTGGTGTGTGTACAACTGTATATGCAAGTAAATGTATGTTTTATTCTTTATTAGCATGAGTGACTATGTGTGTGAGTAACTCTATGGATGAGTGGCATTGTGTAACAGGATGTATAGGTGTATGAGTACATATGATGAGTGAGTACATGTATGAGTGACTGTATAGGACTGTTGGTGAATGAGTGGATGTGTATGTGGATTTTAGAATTACTGAAGAGGTTGTTGTAACTGGTATTGGTATGTCCATTGTTTTGAAAATTTTAGTCTCTATTTTTGAATGTGTGTATCAAAGGTTATATTAGGGTGAGAGGAGGTCTGCCACTCTATCACAAGGATGATGTCATCAGTGATGTCATCAGTGATGTCATTTGAGATGTCATCAGTGATATCATGAGTGATGTCACTGACCATGTCATGAGTGATGTAATATGTGACGTCATCAGCAGTGCATTGCGGGCGCGCGAGTTATAGTTAGCTGAACTAACTATAACGGGGGAATTTCAATGGTTTTGTACAAGTGAAAAGTCCAGCTAACTATAACACCCCTGAAACCTATGGTTTTTTCAGTGAATTTCTGAGGTTTTTTAAATGCTAATTCCTAACTATAACGTGCCTGAAACCTATGGTTTTTTCTGTGAATTTCAAAGGTTTTTTAAATGCTAATTTCTAACTATGCCTACAGAGATAGGACATGTGAAGAAAGAAGAAAAAATGCACAGAAAGAAACAAAAGAAGTGCAGAAAGAAGCAACAGAAGTCCTCAAATACGAAGATAAGTGCAGGAAGAAGGATAACGTGCAGAAAGAACAAAAAGAAGAGCAGAAAGAAGCCTTGTTGCAAAATCATCCTGTACCCTCAACTTTTTCAGACGGATACTGGTGGTAACTGAGTCTGACTAACCAGTCCTAGAGCCAGTACTATGTTAAAAGACACTTAGAATACAGTGAAAACACCTACATACACTAGGGAACATTATGCGTTGGGGTCCCCCTGTGATTAGCATGACCTCCTCTGTAAGCCCCTAGTATATAATAGGGCATGGGGATTAAAACTACCTCTTAAAACAGGCCACAGGGCGTTTTTGTACACGTTAACTCAGGCCCCGTCCCCTCCCTTCACCACTGTGTAAACACGCCCTGTGTCCAATTTTAGTTGGGAGATTAAGTTCATTTGAATCCTGAGGGTCCCTAGGGTCCAACTAGCCCACTAGGTACCTCCAGTAAGTGCCACAGAGCTGCGTTGCAGAGAGGTGTAAAAAGTGGCACGGCCTGGACCACCTCTCTGCAATGCAGCTCAGTGGCGCTTACTGGAAGCACTTGGTGGGCTAGTTAGCCCCCAGGGGCCCTCAGTATTGAAGGGAAATTATATCCCCAATTTAAAACGTGCCATAGTGCGTGTTTGCACACGTCACCTCAGGCCCCGTCCCCTCCCTTCACCACTGTGTAAACGCGCCCTGTGGCTGTTCTAAGTTGAGAGATTAAGTCCCCTTGAATCCTAAGGATCCCTAGGGTCAAACTAGACCACTAGGTACCTCCAGTAAGCGCCACAGAGCTGCGTTGCAGAGAGGTGTAAATAGGGGCTTGGCCTCAGAACACCTGTCTGCAGCGCAGCTCCCTGGCGCATACTGGAGATGCCGATTGGGGGCGCGTTTGCAGAGTGCTGCACGGAGGGGGTATGGCCTCCGGCACAACGCCAGTCTTTTATTTATTTTAATTTTTTAAGAAGGGGGCTGTGTGGTTCCCCTTCTTATTCTAATTTATAGGCCCTGATGACCCCATCCCCCAGGGCCTGTCTCCTAATTATACTTTTTTTGACCCCAATCCCCAGGGCCGGCCACTGTTTTTTATTATTTTAAAAAAATATATATTTATAGACACACCTAGGACATGCTGGACAAACCGTACGTACCTATCACCATGACGATTTGCGTGATATTCATTAAAAGGCGACTATGCATGCAATGAATCCACGTGGAATGTATTTACACCACTAGTAAAGCTCTGACATGTCTGATGCCCTACCGTGCCTAATGCCGGTAGACACCCTTGTCGTTTATTTATACAAACATGGGTAGCTATTGACGGGCACATTTAATACACATGCACACCAAGCCATTCAAAGAGGATTCGACAAAAATTCGACCAAAACTATGTAAGAAACCCCCCTCACGGTTAATAAAACACACATCCACTGCCGGATGTGTAATACTTTTTATTTTACTCTCTGGAAAGGGGATGAACATCACTTGAGAGTCACAGCGCGCTCCTGACAGAGCCCAATGCTGTGTTACACCCACCATTGCCTGCCGAGTGCCACACACCTCTGTGTTGTATTCCACTAGCTAGTGCATATGCTATGACACTCTCTAGCCCATGTGCACTGTAACACCACCCCGTGAATATGTCATGCCACACTTGTCTTTGCACGGGTTATATTGCCCCATCTAACGTGCCTTCCTCGATGCCTATGTTATAACGCACAGTGCTATGTCATACATATTACAATCTGGGATACATATCTTTGTCACAGTGCATATGCAACGTTACACTCCCCAGCACATATTTTATATTACAACTTTAGAGACTAGTTAGGTTACACAACACTGCCCTGTGCATATTACACTCCAAGGCGCATATTGCATAGCACGCGCTAGTGCCTGTGCTATCTCGCGCTCTCCAATGAATCTGTCATTGCGCACAATGTATTGCATATTATATTTCACGCCCGGTTCATCTTATATCACACTTTTTGGTGCATAGTTTATACCATACACTATATCTAGTTTTCATTTTCAATCGTGCTCTCAGGACTATGTTCTATATAACACTGTGTTCACTTACCCTTTTCACGGGCATTACATTTTGCGATAGGGGGTGGAGGGTCAGGGGGTGTTTCTGCCAAGTGAGCCCGGAGTCACAGTCACAAACGTCCTCTTCTTCCTGAATAAAAGTGAGATTATGCTGCATACTTGTTCATATTTTAAGTAGTTCGCACAGACACAATGTTTTAAAACCAATAAAGTTCCTAATACCCGCCTTCTCTGAACAGTTAGCTTGCTGCCCCATCCCCCTCCTCCCTATCCTCTGTTGTGTGAATCCATGAACTAGCCTCCTCCCTCCTGCCATGCATGGTCTAATGTGCTGCCACTGCCCTCAATTTAGTATGATGTACCAGTCCACTCCTCCTGCCCTCCATTGCCCAATTCTATGCCCCATCATTGACCTCCTGCTTAAACTCTGTGCTTAGCTTGCTGCCCCTATTCTCCTTCCCCCTGCCCTCCGATGTCTTTGTGCATGCCCCTGCTCCATCCTTTTTGCCCACCATGTTCCATGGACCTGCCACTCCTATCTACTCTGAGTGTTCTATTGAGCTGCCACTCCCCTCCCACCTGCCTAGCATTGTCAGATGACTGTAACCTGTCCCTGCCACCTCCACCCTGCCTGTCCACATGCCATGCCCCTATCCTCTTCCTCCTGTCCTACATGGTCCATTGCACTGCCACACCCTTCTGCCCTCCCTTGTCTGTTGTGCTGCAACTGCTCCTCCTGCCTGCCCCGTGTGGTCTGTTGTGAGGTCCCTTCCCCTGAACTTTCTTGTCTGTGCACAGGTCCTGACCCTCCCTTCTATCCTCCATCGTCCTTTGTGCATGCCCCTGCACCCTCCTTCTTGCCCATCATAGCCATTGTGCTGCCACTAACCCTCCCACTTGCCATGCATGGTCTTCTGTGCTGCCATTGCCCCTCCCACCTTCCCTGTGTGGTCAGTTAGCTGCCCCTGACCCCCTCCCACCTTCCCTCCATGGTCTGTGTGAATGCCATCACAGTCTCACTGTTGCTCTTCATGGTGTGTCTTGCTTCTAGTGCCCATCCTGCCTGACCTCCATGGCTATCTTGCTGCTCCTGCCCTGCCCCCTTGCCCCCTTGCCCCCAGCTCTCTGTTTACATGTGCAGACCCCTACTCCCTCCCTCCTGGCTTGTCTGTTCCATTGTAATGCCCCTGATCCGTCCCTCCTGCCCTTTATGTTCTGTTATGCTGCAGCTTTCTCTCCTGTCTGTCCATTATGGTCAGCTAGCTACCATTGCCTCTTGCCCCTCTGTTCTCTGTTGTCCATGTGCATGGTCCTGTCCCCTCCCTCTTGCTTTCTATGGATTGTTGTGCTACAACCTTGTTGTGGAGAAGGTGACCACTATATGCAGACCTCGCTAGCGCTAGTTGCGCTTTTCTATTGGCTTACTAGTTTTAAAACTACCCGTTTTTGTATTTTATTTATACTTTGTTCTTTACCTTGTTTTTAATGCTGCGATCCCCCTGGCCTCATACTGCACCTTAAAACCCCCCTTGGGGACTACCACCACTGCCTTTGGCGGGTCCGGGAACACGGGGTACCTGGGGAAGAATTTTAGCGCCATTTTGGATTGGGCGCGGCTACTCTCGCGTATTATCGCGAGATTTCGGCATCCTGAGCCTATTTGAGGCAGCGAGAGACGGAGGTCAGCCTGGAGAAGGTGACCACTATATGCAGACCTCGCTAGCGCTAGTTGCGCTTTTCTATTGGCTTACTAGTTTTAAAACTACCCGTTTTTGTATTTTATTTATACTTTGTTCTTTACCTTGTTTTTAATGCTGCGATCCCCCTGGCCTCATACTGCACCTTAAAACCCCCCTTGGGGACTACCACCACTGCCTTTGGCGGGTCCGGGAACACGGGGTACCTGGGGAAGAATTTTAGCGCCATTTTGGATTGGGCGCGGCTACTCTCGCGTATTATCGCGAGATTTCGGCATCCTGAGCCTATTTGAGCCTTATGTTGGCCGCGCAGCGGTGACGCGCAGCGGAGCGCCCTCATCGCGCCTGAGTCCAGCCAGAGTCCTGCCCGTCTGCGCTCGTCCGCGCTAGGCAGGGTCTGGCAGGGGGCTGCGGACTTTCCAGGATGATTACTGCTGCGAATTTGCGTCTTTTACGCCATCAGGTAGGCGACTGCTGTCCCGGCAGCCTGGATCCCCTCAGTGGTCCCTTTCAATGCTCCACTTGTCTCTTTAAACTCCCAACACCAATGTGTATTAATAGTCTCCAGGTGAGGCCCTCGGTGGCTATCCAACCAACTCCTACCATAGGCACAGTAAATCAATCCTCTCTCAAAGTCATGCATCTGAATGTTAGATCTTTGTCTTGTCACTCCCAAGAAGTCCTTTTGTTGATTTCTGATGAGAATCCGGATATTTTTTTCTTTACGGAAACATGGTTGCACGATCAGTCCATGGCAGTCATTAATCTAGCCCTTCCTGTAGGCTACATTATGCACTCTCTTCCTCGCAACACCAGAGGTGGCGGCATCGCAGTTGCAGTAAAATCCTGCTATTCCTGCATATGGAAACCTATCGCCATAGCCGGTTGTGAGAGCGCTCTATTTAGCATCTCAGTGAACCCCCATTTTACTTTCACGGGACTTCTAATTTACAGACCTCCTGGGCCTGAGGCCGCCTTCCGTCAAAGTCTTCCGGAGGTAATTTCTTCCTTAGCTTTAAAATCTGCTAATTTTACGATTGTTGGCGACCTCAATCTGCATATGGACGTGCCACTTTCCAATTCGATCCTTAGCCTGCTCGCTGATCTCGAAGCGTTCCAATTGACTCAAATGGTCCAATCCTCTACTCATATAGGTGGCCATCTATTGGATCCTGTGTTGACAAACCTTGCTACGAATATTTCAGTGCTCCATCCCAGACCCATGGCATGGACTGATCACCATCTCATTGAATTTCGTATTACAACTTCTTGTTCTCCACCTAAAAACAATCCCTCAGCCAGTCTTAGACGCCCTTGGAGAAACTTAAATCTAGAGCATTTCCATCAGCTCTTGATGAAATTTCATCCCCTACCCCCTTCTGAAGTCTCCCGCGGCTATGACTGCTTTTGCGAGTGGCTAAATAATGCATTGGATTCTCTTATTCCGGCTAAGTGGAGTAAGACCAGATCTAGCCCTTCTAAACCCTGGTACAATGATGCTCTTACAACTCTTAAAATCTCCTGTAAAAAGGCAGAACGCGCGTGGCGCAAAACGTATGATACTGACCTCAAGGCAGCCTATAGGGCTTGCACTAGAGTGTATCATCGAGCTATATGTGCGGCCAGGGCGGCTTTTTACTCCCAGGAGATTAAGAATAGTGTTAATCCGACTAAGATCATTTTTAGGATATGTAAGGACCTTACCAGTAAAAGGACTGACACTGTTGCCCTTCAATCCTCTATGACGCATTGTGAAGATTTAGCCTCTTTTTTCGTCGAAAAAGTGGAGGCTATTTATAAGTCATTTGCCCAGCTTCCTATTGTAGAGATTCGCCATACGTTACCGGTTCATAAACCATTGTTGATTATTCCTAGTCCGACCTTGGATGAATTCTCTGCCTTGACGATTAAAGTTAAATCCGGTTCTCCGGATGATTCTATGAGACCATCCCAATTCCGGGAATTTGCTGATAGCTGCTTCCCTGCTCTTCATGGTCTCATTAATTTGTCCTTCAGCACGGGTAGTGTCCCTAAAGCTTGGAAACAGGCGACGGTAATTCCAATACTTAAAAAACCCGCCCTTGATCCCACCAAGCCCGAACACTACCGACCTATTTCCCTTCTGCCTTGGCCTGCTAAATTAGCTGAAGCTCATGCTAACGCTATTTTATCCTCTCACTTGCAGGAAGCTAGTATATTGGACAATTCCCAAAATGGGTTTCGTGCTGGCCACAGCACAGAAACTGCCCTCCTGGCTGTGGTGGAGCACATCAGGCAGTTGTTGGATCGGGGCCAGACGGCGGCACTGATCCTGTTGGATCTCAGTGCCGCCTTCGATACGGTGTCTCACCAGATTCTTTTACACCGCCTGATGGAAGCAGGAGTGGGAGAGGTGGCACTTGAGTGGTTTCGCTCTTTTCTTGAAGACCGTGCCTTTAAGGTTTCCACCCCCCCTTTTGTTTCTGCTTCTCGCCCCATACTCCAGGGTGTTCCCCAAGGGTCGGCCCTGAGCCCTACCTTGTTTAACCTATATGTTCAGCCATTAGCGAAGGTTGCCCATAGTTTTGGTCTCTCCTTAGTGTCATACGCCGATGACACGCAGCTGGCGGTGGCTCTTAATGGTGACCACAGCATGGATGCCTCCACCTTTCAGTCAGCTCTAAAAGCTGTGGCTGGCTGGATGGCGAACAATCGACTCCAACTGAATGCCTCTAAGACCGAGGTCATTATTTTTGGTAGGGACAATGAATTATGGGGTGATCAGTGGTGGCCGTCCGATCTTGGCCCCGTTCCTTCCCCTGTTACCGAGGTTAGAAACCTTGGGGTGTGGTTCGACCCTAAGCTTTCCTTTATTTCCCACACAAAACGTGTGGCTGGCACTTGTTTTGGTACTCTGCAGTGTCTCCGACCTATTTTTAAGTTCTTCGATGCGGAGACCAGACAGATTATTGTCCAAGCCCTGGTTCTCACCAGGCTGGATTATGCTAGCTCCCTGTTCCTGGGTCTGAATCAAGCCGAGTTATCTCGCCTTCAGAGAGTTCAGAATGCGGCAGCTAGGATGCTTGTTGGCCTTCCCAAATTTGTATCGGCCCGTCGGACTATTCAGGATCTTCATTGGTTGCCGGTGGGGCAGAGAATTAAGTTTAAAGCTCTCTGCTTAACTTTTAAGATTCTCAAAGCAGCCTCCCCACCCATCCTTGCACAGACTATCCAGCACTATGTTCCTGCCAGAGCTCTCCGCTCTGCTGGAGCTAATTTGGCCATCGTGCCACGCTTCCAAAAATTTAGGATGGGCGGACGCTCTTTCTCAGTTTTGGCGGCCACTCTTTGGAATTCTCTGCCTGCCCCTTTGCGCTCCATCCCTGAGTTGCTTCCTTTTAGAAAGGCTCTTAAAACTTTTCTTTTCACCACAATTTAGGTCCATCTCTTTTATCTTTTGTCGTGTTGTGTTTACTATTCTCCATAAGCGCCGGGACGCCACTTTGCTGCGGCATCCGTGCGCTATATAAAAGCATATAACATAACATAACATAACTCCCGTCCTGCATGCCCTGTGTGGTGTATTGTGCTGCTGCAAACCCTGATGCCCGCCCTGCAGGATCAGTTTGGTGCACCTCTCCATGTCCCTCCTGTCCTCTGTTATCCAAGTCCATGTCCCTATCCCATTTCCTTCCATGATCCAATGTACCATACTTGCAAACATTTTGAACTTGGTAAGAGGGAGATTTTGAAAAAAAACTGGGGTATTGATTTTCCCCTTTGAGTTACATTGAAAAAGAGGATATTGTAGACAGGAGACAGTCAAATAAAGCCCATTTGAGCTTAAAAACATTGGACGTTTCCTGGCTGAATCGGGTCTGTTGGCATGTATGGTTGTACTACCATTGCCTCTTCCTTCTGCCCACAATGGTCTATTACATTGCCACAGCCTTGAAGGAGGGTAGATTTTGTATCACAGGGGGCCCCTGGCCCGTTCTGTCCACACCTGAAGTATGAGACCCTTGTCCTTGCCCTGCCAGCCGCATTTGTAGGCCGTATTAAATTGACCAGCGGGTCCTGTGTTGCTATATAATTATCCTGAGACATCCTTACCACTCAGCCAGCATAAAACCCCTGTGTAGGCCCTTTTGTTCAATATGTAGGCCTCTTTGTTAAATTGACCATAGCTCTGCAATTTTAGTGTATAGCAGTCTGAAGGCAGGTCTGCGAGGCCTTCTGCTCCAAACTAGTAGCCCCCACCCTACCCGAGTGCTCCGTGCTCGGTATCAAAGTTCAACATCCCCCTGAAGCTGTCGATATACAGTAGGCTGCATCCTGGACTGGTACTTGCTTCCTGGGCAGGTTTCCCGCTTTTAAGGAAGTGGCAACCGCAGAGCGTCAAGTTAGGAGAACTGAGAAGATTTTATACATGAATATATTGAATTCCCGTACAATACCCATTATTTTCTGCTTGCTCTATGGAACTTACGATAAGCGATTGGCCTGAGAGACTGACTTTTTCACCCAGTCCATTGTCAGCATTAAGTGGGTAAATGACGAAATGTCTGGTAAAATCTGCAGACGAAGCTTTTGGGTAGCATACGTAGGTAGATGTAGCGTGCAAAGGAGCCCACAAAATGATATAAAAAGGGAGCACCCACAGATATCGAGGGACTACCTCGCCGTCTGTATGTAGGTTAACAGGCTGTGCAGGTTTTCCCCAAGAGCTGGGAGCTCTTGTCTTCCTCTGCTTAAAATGTCTTGCTCTGCTTTGCTTGAAGTATCTTATTCTATTTTACCTATATGAAATGTCATGTTATGTTTAACCATTGTTCTCTTTACTTTTGCATTTAAAAGATTTTGTATTGTAATTGCAGGAATGCTTGCTCTAAGAGTAAACGTGAGTGTTCCTAGGTAACATTTTCCTTGGTGTAACTTGTTTCTCATGATGCATTTATAGATGTGTTTTCTCTCTCTCTCTGTCAGTACATTAATTGAGATACAGAGAATATCATGACAGCTGTATGATTATCTGGATTCTGTATTTTGTACTTTATGTCTCTATTTTGCGGTTTCTTTGAAGTTGCATCTTCTCATTAAACTGCCATTGTATTCTGCCTCCAATTCCATGTCTCATATGTCTGTTTTCTTCATTTTTGGAGCAAGCGTTCCTAGGCACCCCGGCTCAAATTAAGGTGCCCCTTTTGTCCCTGACTCACTCTCCTGCTCAGTTCTGTGGTGGCTCCCGGGGCTCTGGGGACCGCCCCTAGCTTCCTTGACCCGTAATAGATCTTCCCTCCAACAGCCTCTCTTGCAAGTCCTGTATTGTTGGTTTGTTGCCCCTGCCCCCCTTTCCACTGCCCTCCATAGTCTGTTGTGCTTCCACGGCCCTTCCTGCCTGCTCAGTGTGGTTAAATTGTTGCCTTTGCACCCTCCTACCTGCCTTCAATTTTCAGAGTCCGTGCCCCTGGCCACTGCCTCTCAACAGTATCCTAATGAACAACTGGATTGCTAACATTCTATATTTATTACAAAAGTGTGGAACGCCTGACATCATCTTGATGTAATCAAAACTGTAATACCTAGAGCATTTCCTTTAGAAATTACATATATGAGAAGGTCTTATTGGCATCAAAATTATGGTTAGTGCTCTAAAAGACTAAAATAAGGACATATTTTCTGAGTTTTCAAATAGCGACAAAGCACTTTTAAATTATTTGTTATCTTTATGTTTTTTTATCCAGTTGACCACTTGATTAAATGTTGCACTTAGGGGAGAGGATGTGGTGTTACTTCCAGAACTGCAGACTTTGCAACTGGGGAACCAGGTTGATGTTTCTGCTTCAGCTCGACATTCTGTGATTCTGGTCAAATCACTTAGTTTCCCCATGTCTACAACCAAAATGAATTTGTTCTTGTGTGATGTAACCAATGCTCATGTAAAGCACTCCAATACCTGACAAGTCTGCACTATATAACACTGCAAAAACACAAAATAATAAGTGTTTTGCACACTTCTGTCATTGGGCTATATTTGGGCTACATCTGGGTGATTTTGGGCTACATTTGGGCTCTTTTGTCTCCGGTGGCCATCTTGGGAGATTTATTTGTTATGAAGTTTCCTAATTTCCTCATGTACTGCAGTCTCCTCAGTAGGAAATGCTTTCAGTTTTTTACTTTGATTCCATCATGAAGGTATTCAGATATGTCACACATTTGCCATACATTCTGAATGTTAGCACTCTAGTTGTTCATTAGATCACTGTAGTAAAACTACTGTTCACCATGGAAGACTGCTCCTGGTATTAAATGTGCATGTTTCAGTCTGCATGTCAGAATTTTTTAATGAAATAGAAGAGGATTTGAGAAGTCACTCAAAATGTGCCCTCATTTTCTTTCTTCAGCATTAATCATAATTTCTATGGCAAAATGAACCCCCTCATTGTGTTCCTTTTTAAATTAAATGTTTTAAGTGTTACCAGTTTATTCCAATCAAGATGGCTTCAGGTGTGCCATACTTTTGTCATAATGAAGACAGTAAGCGCTCTAGTTGTTTTTAAAAACATTCTGGGACATTCTGTCATTGGGCTATACTTGGGCTACATCTGGGTGATATTTGGGCTACATTTGGGCTCTTTTGTCTCTGGTGGCCATCTTGGGAGACTTCTTTGTTATGAAGTTTCCTAATTTCCTCATTTACTGCAGTCTCCTCAGTAGGAAATACTTTCAGTTTTTTACTTTGATTCCATCAAGAAGGCATTCAGATGTGTCACACATTTGCCATAAATTCAGAATGTTAGCACTCTTTTTGCTCATTAGATCACTGTAGTAAAGCTACTGCTCACCAGGGAAAACTGCTGCTGGTATTGAAAATGCATGTTTCAGTCTGCATGTCAGAATTTTTTAATGAAATAGAAGAGGATTTGAGAAGTCACTCAAAATGTGCCCTAATTTTTCTTTCTGCAGCACTAATCATACTTTTTATGGAAAAATGAACCCCCTCATTTTGTTCCTTTTTAAATTAAATGTTTTAAGAGTTACCACTTTAATCCAAGCAAGATGGCTTCAGGTGTGCCATACGTTTATCATAAGTAGGGCTGTTAGCGCTCTAGTAGTTCTTTGGAACACTCTGGGAAGCTGCAGTAGAACACAAAGGAATCAACTGACAGTCTCTGCCCTTGTTGGATGTACATGTTTTACTGAGAATGTCAGACTTCATTCTCACATGACTGAGAAAGATAATGTGAATTTACAGAAAATAAGCTCTCAGTTTAGCTTATAGATCACCTTCCAAACCTCTGTGGTAAAAGCATGAGTAAATATTTTTCTCTCAATCATGATATCCCAGCAGAAGGCTTTTTCACATGGTGAAATCACCTTAGAACATACCACAATTCCTAAAATGAGTATGGTACCATCAACAAATGATTTATAATGTAACTAAAGTCTTAAAACCTTCTATTAACTGCAATGCTTTTTAATGAGGTGCTATCATGTATATTGGTCCCAAGATGGCTGCCAACACTTCTTGGATGAAGTGCTGACAGCCAATCAGATCTCAGGACGAGATGTGTGGTTAGGCTCCGCCCACATATATATATGCTTTTAAATGCTAGTTTCTCAGGAAATACTGAACAGATTTACACCAGACCTGCAAAAGGCACTTCCTTGACCTTATGGCTACCTCTCTGCCAAATTTCAAGGAATTCTGTTCAGCCGTTCGGGCTGTAGCTGTGTCTAAAGGTCCTATGGAAAAATGCATGGGAAAAACGCGTTTTGGGACCCCCCTTTTATCTCAGCCCCCGCTTGACGAATCACCCCGAGACTTTCAGGGTAGGAGCGGAGCGCAGCGCCCCACCTATTTTGAAAATTTTGCGAGGATTCGTCGACCGGCGCCAAAGTTATTCAAAATAGAATGTTGCGGTTTTCCTATGGAAACAGGGTCCTAACTATAACTACCTACTGGCGACCGCCAGTAGGTAATATATATGTATATATGTATTTATAATTTTTATTATGTTTCTAACATTTTATAATTTAATATAATAATTATTTATAAATATTAAGTAAATATATATATAATAATAATTTTTATATATGTAAGTTTAATTGTTTTCTATATTAAATTTATTATTTATAATCGTTAAAAAAATTAATAATTCTAGCTATGTTTTTATTATTTATATTTAATATTTAATTTATTTTATATTATTTTTAAGACATTTTTAAAAAACGATATTTTGGACAACGATATTTTAAACACGGTGATATTTTGGTTTTGATATTTTTGTACTTACCTTTGTAGAGATAGGGAGGTCCATTAGGACCGGTCGCCAGTGGTGCGACGGTCCGGCACTGGCGATTAGATGCCACCGCCACCGTGGCGGTGGCATCCTCCATTCCCAGCATGGAATGGAGCTCACAGCACCGCCCGCCACAATGCTGGGAATGCTCTGCGTGCATTGTCATGCACAAGGTGACAGACACCGCGAGGTGCCTGCCACCATGTCCATGACAATGCAGGGGGGTACCCATGTGCACCCCAACCCCCCCAATACCTGGGGGCCCGCAACGGGTCCCCAGAAGAGAATTCCAAGTTGCCGCCACGGAAAGGCATGTTTCCACCCCATGCTAATATGGATGGCGGTGTCTAGCAGACACCGCCACCATATTAAACCCTTTTCCGCCCGGTTGACTTGTCGCCTGGGTGGAAAAGCGGCGGTCAGACTTCCCGTCCGCCACGGTACCCCCCGCCATACTAATATGGCGGGGGTAAATGGGTGGCGGGCGGGGAAGGATGTAGGGCGGATCGCCTCCGCCATGCAGGCGTTGGCGATCCGCCCTACATCCTAATGGGCCCCAAGATATCAATATTCTTGACATCGATATTCTGTACACAATATTTGTGTACCTCGATATTCCTGTTGTCGATATTCTGTTAGTGATCCCTCCCACGTACTGTTTTTTTGCCCAGCATATGGTGTTCCTAGGAGCAAATGGATTAAACCACTATGCCAGAATTTGGGAATTAGATCATGCTCTGATGAGACCAGAATTTTAAAAAGTGATACTACACAGAAAATTGTTTTTAGCGTCAGCAGATTTTTATTTTCTGTTAACCTAATACGAATATAGAAAGGTCTAAAATGTTAACATAGTATCATGTAATGTGGTCCCAGCATGTACGTATTCGCGTTCTCTCTAATACCCAGGGTTAGTTACTTCCTATGTAGAGGCCAACCTGCAATATCAAGGATGTTTAGACACCCTTGGCATTCTATAGTGTTGGTGTTTTGCCTTGTTCTCTCTCTGATAGACAGTATGAGTAGTATATATGAGTAGTACATAGGAGTAACAAGCAGTTGTTTTTTCTTGCACACCATAAGCATTTGCACTTTACCAGGATAAAATGTAATTAATTACTTGGTTGCCATATATTATATGTCCACACAAAGGCCAGCTTGTAATATTAAGGAACTATAAATATTCCTGGCACTTTATAGCATTTGCACTTTAGCTATGTCGAGACCCCAACATGAGTTGTTCCTTTTTATTTTCCTTTTTTTTAGTATCTTGTAACCCCATATCTAGCCTGGAAATTAAATATTTTTTTTAATATTTTTAAAGTGTAAATTTGAAAATTATCTACTTGTTTTATACATTTTAAATTGCTTAAGAGCCTGGCTTGTATACAGAACAAGCATTGAATATGTACAAATTGACTGCCTAAAGAAATGATTACTGAACTGGTGGTATTTCTCTTGTCTGAATGCATATTGTTTTTACTGTGTATCTTTAATAGTTTTTTAAACCGAGTAAAGATTATTGAATTGAAATTTAATTGATTACAGGCCAGTGTTGGATTTTAAAGGTGTGAATTTGCGCATGCCTCACCGGGCTTCAAGATGGTGACGCTGCAGTTGATTCTTCCCTTCATGTCGGTGGGGGATTTTCTAACCTCTCTGGATCTGAGGGACGATTATTTTCATGTGCCTGTGCACCGGGACTGGCAGAGATTTCTGAGGTTCTGTGTGGGCAGCGAACATTTCCAGTTTCAGGTATTGCCCTGTGGTCTCTCTGCATCACCTAGGGTGTTTACAAAGGTGATTGCTCCTTTGGTGCGGTTGTTGCATGCACAGGGGATCTAGTGTTTCCGTACTTGGATGACTGGTTGATTACTTCCTCTTCTTTTCCTAAGGTTCAATCTCAGACTCAGGATGTCTGCAGTCTTCTACAGTGGTTGCTGAACCTGGAAAAGTCACATTTGATTCCCACTCAGGAACTGTTATTCATTGGAGGAGTCTTCAATACGAGAATGGGGAAGGTGTTCCTTTCCGAACATCGCAGGATGACTCTTGTGAAAGAATTGACAGCGGTTTTGGCCTCTCCCACTTCCACAGCACGGCAGTGGTTGAGGGTGCAGAGGTTGATGGCCTGTTGGTTTTGATGACGGATGCCAGCGAACTGGGTTGGGGGGCTGAGCTGGCTCAGGATTCAGTTCAGGAGATCTGGTCGGTCCAGGAGGCCCGGATGTCTTCCAACTGGAGGGAGTTAAAGGCTGTCCAGCTGTCTCTGGTTCAATTTCTCCCTTTGATTGTACATCAGGATGTTTGGTTGATGACACGCAATACTATGGTAGTGTGTTATGTGAGCCATCAGGGGAATGCAAAAGTGGTTACACTGAATTTGTTAGCGCAGCATATTTGCCAGTGGACAGAGATGAATTTGTTGTCACTGAAGGCGGTTCATCTTCCTAGGGTGTTAAACTCAGAAGCAGGTCAGGTATGCAGGTTGTTTCTCTCTCTGCCCAAAATGTGGTTGGACAAGGGGGTGTTTGAGGTCCTCATGCAGATGTTTTGGGTGCCCGAGGTGGACCTGTTTGTGACCCTGGAGAATGCATTGAGGAACAGATATTGCTCTCTGAGCTTGTCAACACAGTTTGGAGGGTGGATGCGCTGTTGTTTCCATGGGGGACCGGGTTGATATATGCATTTCCTATGATTGCTTTGATTCAGGGGGTTCTCCTCAAAATCAAGCTGAACCAAGCCTCTGTGATCCTGGTTGTGCTGGTATGAAGCAGGTGGCCTTGGTTCCCTCTGTTGCTACAGTTGGTGGTGTTGCCATGCTGGAGGCTTCCCCTGGACCCCTATCCTCCGAGGTTTCCTGGGCTGTCTCAGGAGTGTCCGGTCAGGTTGCAACTGACAAGCTGGCTGGTGAAAGGATGAACCTTGTGGCGTTGGGTTGTTCTCCTGAGGTGGCTCACTTTATTCAGCAGTTTCGGATGCCATCTACCCTGAAATTTTATGTCAGGCAATGGGTTTCACTTCAGGGCTGGTGTTCGGGCAAGGGCTGGTCTGCCTTGACAGTGGATCCTGTACAGATTTTGGATTTTCTGAAGAATGGTTTTGATTTGGGTATGTCTGTCTCATCATTGAGGGGTCAGTGGGCGGCTGTGCGCACTTTTCGGGTACATGACTGTGATGCAGTGGTGCATTTGGTGGCCAGGCTCTTGAGGAGATGTTTTCTCAAGAAGCCTGTGGTTAAGGTCTTGGCTCCCAATTGAGATCTGTTTTTGGTCTTGCTGGCGTTGCAGTATGCCCAATTTGAGCTGCTGGATGTCATGATTCTGGGTTGCGGCTATAGAGGCTCACGAGTCCGCATCATATGTGGCAAAATGCACAGTGCCAAACCTTTAGCTAGGTATTGGTGGCAATGTTCATATATGTAGATCTTGCCCACATATGTTGTATATTGTTCTGGCATATTCACATATTTACACCCTGCGCGCATGTGTTTGTATATTTTTCTGCGCGTACGCATTGACCTTTTAGCCATGTTTTAACGCTATGTGCGCATTTTTCCTACAAGTTTGTGGTCATACGTTACACGCGCATTGTCTGTAATGCAACATTCATATCGTACTGTCTTATTGTGAAGTTTCAAGTACACACTGCCTTTGGTGCCGTGTATTTAAGGCATACGGTGTGTTTTCAGAATGCAATGGGCTTAACATGAAAACACACGCATTTCGCTGTTCCGGACGAACGTCTCTCACGTTAGCGTGTCCTTTGGGTGTGGCACAGGTATAAAAAGAAACCACACCCAAGGCAACGCGCTCAGTATTCTTTGGCCTTCAATCGGAGAGCGTTCTTCGGATCTGGTTTCACGGACCTGGCATGTTCGACGTCTCGTTGTTTTTCCATTCAGCAAGGGGCGGAACACATCTTTTGAAGACGCTTCTTTTCCAGGCAGCAAGGAGCGGAGTGCGAGGATAATTATCGAAATAACTTCACTTCTGAATCAGGGTAAACCTCGCGGATTATGTTAAAGTCTCATCTTGTAAAACACCCATGTAAAGTGCAAAGGTCAAAAAGAAGATTAATCAATAGCGCAAAGATTGTTGTGCTTCGGACACTATTTTGAGAGCACTTTCAGGCATTAAGGATTCACATGATTTTTGGAGCAATTATTGAAACTAAGGATTTAACATTCATATGACTTTTCCGGTTAAAGAGTAAAGACTATCTTCAGACTAAAGGACTTTCACTTTTATCTGAAACCCTTGTATAAAGTCGTGTGGCTGCTACAAGAAGCTATTTTCATATTTTTGGAAAGGTAACTACTCTGCGCAAGCTGTAAACCCACAGTAGGGATGAACAGGTGAATATCTATGTTTCCCAGGGAATTGATAGAGTCTGTAACAAGCCAGAAAAGAAGTGTATCTTTGTTTAATGTATTTTATATTCTTTTTCAGATTTCCTTCCCCGCTGTTCCTTTTCTAAAAACCCTTTCCCCCACCTGGCCACTCTAATACTCTGTGTCGTTACGACATTTCAGAGTTGGAGCTGCCTGGAGGTGGACCTTCTAACATCGAGCAAGCTCCGAGGAATCAGTTCCTTGACACAGGAGGAGCTTTTCTTGAGGCTTCTGGTTAGCAAAGTGGGTTTCTTGGTGGCTATTATCTCAGCCAGACGTGTGGAGGAATTGGGCCTGTTGCTGTGTTCTGAGCCATTTTGTTGTTGCTATCCAGATCAGGTGGTTCTCAGACCTGATCCTGCATTTATTCCTAAGATTCCCTCCTCTTTCCATTGTTCGGAGCAGTTGGTGTTGCCTGTGTTGTGTGCTGATACTCAGTCTGAGGAGGAGGTTCTGCTACACTGTTTGGGTGTCAATCGGGCCCTTGGAGTGTATCTGGATCCTACCTGCCTGTTTCATAATGTGGATTCTCTTTTTGAAACTTTTGCTTTGGCTGATCACTGTCTGAAGCCTTCTGTTGGTACTCTCAGTAGGTAGTTGAAGGGCTATTTTGGTGGCTTATGAGTCCCAGGAGTGCCAGTGCTTGGGCCTGTGCAGGGCAGCTCTACTTGGGGGGTGGCTGCTTCCTGGGGTAGTTTGCACGGGGCTTCCATGACTGAGATTTCCAGGGCAGCCATGGGGAGTTCGGCCCATACCTTTATGTCCCATTACCACTTGGTGGTGGGTGTTGATGTGCCTGCCAGTTTGGGGGATGCAGTGTTGTGTTCTGTGCAGATGGTGTAACTTTGCTGCTTGTTGCTTATAATAAAGTCTGTTATGCAGCTATGATGTTGAAGCCGATTTGTTACTTGGGTATCTGCTCACATACATAAGGACTGTGACGGGGAGGTCTGATGAGGAGGTAATGGCCATTACTTATCTGTAATATTCATTACTCCGAGTCTTAGACCTCCCCGTCGCAGCCCTGGTTCCCATCCCCCCCCCTGTGTTCGACTTCATGTGCTTTGATTTCAAGGATTTCCAGAGGTAAGGTCAGGGCTTATGTTCCTCAGGATGTGGGCATGGCCTGAAGGGTAGGGATGGGACCAGGTGAGTTTTCAGCTTGAGAATGTCTGCGGTTAGAAGCTGTTGCACAAATAAGTGAGGACTGTGGCGGGGGCGTCTAAGACTCGGAGTAATGAATATTACCGGTAAGTAACCAGCCATTGCAAGTTCCTGAACCAGCATGGGATGTCACGAGTTCTGGTCCAATCTAGAGGCCATCACCTCCTCAACTTTGTAAGTAATTTAAAAAAAATACTCGTCGTGGATGTCGAAAAAAACAGAAAGAAAAGTTACATTGTTCCACGAAATTAAACCTATTTCTGGTATGAGAGATATTCGGATCGACACTTTCCACCAGCAAAGAGAGCCTTATTTATAAAAGTTAGGTTAGGATGCCTATGTATAAAGATCTTTACAAAGAACTGGTTGAATAGTGATCATGACACCACCTGTACCAGTATGCAAGGTGGCGAAAAATCTCTTCTACACTTTATGCTGTCAAGCCCTTTTTCCCTGCCAGCAAGGAGACTATATCTTTGTGCACATTTTTTAAAATATAGGGGCTCATTAAGATGTTGGACGGAAAACCTCCGCCCGACACAATCTTAGACCTGGGACCGACCGACTTGCGGTCGGTGGTTCTGACTGCCAGATTACTATGTGAATGAACACTGTCCGGTAGGATTCCCATTGTTTCCTACGGGAATTCGTGTTACGCCAGAGAACCGGCCATAACACAGGCCCCTATGGAGAAATGGGGTGTGTGTGCAAAACCCTACCCCATGGTGCCTGCCACACAGTGCAGGATTTTACAGGGGGCTACCATCTTGGCCACCAACAGTATGCCGCAGGGGCTAGGGGGCCCTACTAGGGGCCCCCATAGTCACTTTCTGACAGCTTTTCCATGTCAGAAAGGCCGGCACGGCAAGGCTGTTGGAAACCGATATCATAATCCAGATGGTGGAAACTGCGTCCATAAGGGGTTGCTGTGCAATTTTTACCGACAGGAATACTCCGCATGTCGGTCGGAACTGAGTCAGAATGACCAGTCGTTCATGTTCCGACCGCGAACATCATAATCGGGCGGTTGGACTGAAAACGGACAGAGTAGGTCGTAAGGGCTCCAACGGGGTCGAGAAGATTCCACCTGTCAGGCGTAGGCTTTATGCCCAACATCGTAATCGGCACCATGATATACAATACTGCAATGCTGCTATGAATTTATACCTTCAAACTGACATAGAGCTGATTTTTGACCCAGTGCCCTTTTATATCAAGCCACGTTGCTGCCACCTCATGAGCAAATAAATGTTTTTTTTTAAAAAAAAAGGCGATTCTTGACCAACTTGCTTTTTGCTGTAAACCTTAACATCAATTATATCATGTACCTACGTAATACACTGAATGTGGCTTAACATCACACAGTATGCCTCTTGTTCATATAGGACACTACATATTCTCCAGAAGAGCAAAGTTGAAGGATAGAGAACAATTTCTGAGAAGAAGGGACTTATTGTGAGTTCCCAACTATGCTGTTTGTAGCTGACTGTGCACTTAGGGAAGACAGCAAGATGATTCAAGATGTCACAGATGAAGATTGTGGTATAGTCACAAGCTATTTGGCTGTTTTAACATTTTGCAAGCAGAATATTTTATGAAATTGTTTCACTATTTTATTTTGTAAAGCGATGATGTTAATGTTTCAAATCTGAGGATTTTTATATTGTAAGGCTTATATTTATAAGCCGAAAAAATAAGTAAGAAAACACTAGCTACAGAGTTCACACAATGCACTTCTTACCTGATTTACAGTGCACACTGGTATTCCAGTGCTGCACGTTAATGGGCAGAGGTGATGAAAGCTCATCTCTCCACCTCTGTCCTGGCCAGTTTCATGCACTTTGGTGCTTAGTAGTGTGGCATCCATGGAGTTCTAGCCCTGCACCGTGCCCTGATTTTCAATGCACAATGCTATTCCAGTGCTGCTGTATTTGCTCAGTTTCCATGACAGGCTATCTTCTGGATTGTGGTGCATACTGTGATCTTAGTTCTTGGATATTCAAAGCTGTTTTGAAACAAATTAGGTTATTGCAGTGGTAAATTGGAGCAAACCCTGTTTCTGGTAAAAAAAAAAAATGTTTGGAGCAAAAGGAGGACATGTCTGCATTGGAAATGTAGTTGGTTTTGAATCCCGCTGGGCTAACTGAAGTGATAGCAGCAATTTCACAAAATGATACCTAACCAATATTTTCTCATAGTGGCATAAAAATGTTATCTCTTTCAGGAAGTAACGAAATCCATTTCCTAATCCCATGCAATGTAAAAGTTCATAAGTAGGAAGAACATACCAAACAAAGTAGATCCACTGATTGGAGTCTTTACTGGGGGAATTATTTCAGGAGAAATGCTACATTTTGTCTACAATATTTCAATAGACTCTTTGATGCGGTTCAGACAAAATATCAAGTAAAAAACATTCAGATGCAGAAATATTGGGTTTTTAATATTGTGATCCACAAATATTGTGATGCAGGAATATCGTTGACAAGAATATCGATTTTCTAAGGTAATATCGATGTCAAAAAAAACTATGTTGTTTATATCATTTATAAAAATATCTATTTTGTTAATATCGATGTTAAAAATATCTATGCTGTTGATATTGTTTACAAAAATATCATTGTTAATAATATAATTTCTTAATTATTTAATGTATTTCAGTATATGTTGTAATTGTATATGTTATAAATTGTATAAATATTGGTAATGTTTTTAAAACAGTTTGTTCATTTTTAGTTGTTTTTTTAAATAAATGTAATTGTTTATTGTGATTTTAAGTGTTGTAGCAGGTTGTGGGTTTTGTTGAGGTAAAGGGTGGGAAGTTATTTCATTATAATTAATTAATATTTAATTTTGAAATATTATTAATTATTTAATAATTAGTTATGGCAATTGTGTAATTAATTTTTTTATAGTTAAGTTTGAGGTGCGGGTTGTGGGGTCTGTAAGGGTACAGGGGTGGAAGTAAAGTATTTATAATTGATTAATAATTAAAGATCTTTTTATGATGTTGAGCGGAAATCCATCTGCCTGAGGCTTTCCACCCAACATCATAGGTTTCTGTCCGACCGCCGTACTATGATTCTGCCGGTTGGAGGTAAACCTGCGCGGAATTATGCTCTGCTTCCGATGGGCTCACGGAGCCCATCAGGGCGGCGGGCACAACTGTAATCCCAAAATAGCAGAGGAGCAAGACTCGGCTCCGCTGTCGGGATTACAATGTCGCTTTCCACTTGCCATTTCATGGCGGTCCGTGCACCATGAAAAGGCAGGCAGAAAGTGACTTTAGGGGCCCATATCAGGGTCCTTTCCCCCCCCCGGCCCTCTGCTATTGGGCCTGGGCCCTCTAAACATCCCTGCATCATGTGGCAGGACCAGCATGGTACCTGCCACATGGTGCAGGGATGTTTGAAAACATCCATTTTTCTATTACAACTTGTGCTGCGGCCCTGTTCCGGCCAACCTCACAAGCTGCAATAGAAAAATGGATGATTCCGACCACCCATAGGGCGGTCACATCCTAATCCTGCGAATGGAACGGCGACTAATAGTCAGGCGGATCCCATCCTGCTACGGAGTTGGTCGGCCGCTCATCCAACCAACATCATAATTGGGCCCTAAGAGTTTAATTTGTATTTATTATTTAATTGATAATTTATTATGTAAATTGTGTAATTAATTTACTTTCTTAAGTTATGTTTTAGATTTGGATTGTAGGGTTTGCAGGGATAAAGGGTGGGAAGTAAATTCCTTCTAACTATAAAATGTTTAATTATTAATTATATACCTGATAATTCATTATGTAAATTCTGAAATGTAGTTATTTAAGTTATATTTTAGATGCAGGTTATGGAATTTATAGGGTTACATGTTGGGAAGTAAATTAATTATAATTAATTAATAATTAATTTAAATTATTATTAATTATTTTATTGATATTTAATTGTGTAAAATGTGTAATTAGGATGGTTTTAAAATTATAACAGGTGCAGGTTGTTGGTTTTTTAAGATTGCAGGGTGGCAAGTTAATTAAGAAATAATGTATTGATAACTAATTACTTTATTATCAATTATTTCAGTGATAATTATGTTTAATTGTGAACTTATCATAGTTGTTAAGGTATATTTTAGGTGTGTGTTGTTTAATTCGTAGAGGAATGGATGAAGTTATTTAAGTAATCATAAATGAAAAAATGTGGCAGGACCAGCATGGTGCCTGCCACATGGTGCAGGGATGTTTGAAAACATCCATTTTTCTATTACAGCTTGTGCTGCGGCCCTGTTCCGGCCAACCTCACAAGCTGCAATAGAAAAATGGATGATTCCGACCACCCGTAGGGCGGTCACATCCTAATCCTGCGAATGGAACGGCGACTAATAGTCAGGCGGATCCCATGCTGCTACGGAGTTGGTCGGCCGCTCATCCAACCAACATCATAATTGGGCCCTAAGAGTTTAATTTGTATTTATTATTTAATTGATAATGTATTATGTAAATTGTGTAATTAATTTACTTTCTTAAGTTATGTTTTAGATTTGGATTGTAGGGTTTGCAGGGGTAAAGGGTGGGAAGTAAATTCCTTCTAATTATAAAATGTTTAATTATTAATTATATACCTGATAATTAATTATGTAAATTCTGAAATGTAGTTATTTAAGTTATATTTTAGATGCAATTTATGGAATTTATAGGGTTACATGTTGGGAAGTAAATTAATTATGATTAAATAATAATTAATTTAAATTATTATTAATTATTTTATTGATATTTAATTATGTAAAATGTGTAATTAGGATGGTTTTAAAATTATAACAGGTGCAGGTTGTTGGTTTTTTAAGATTGCAGGGTGGCAAGTTAATTAAGAAATAATGTATTGATAACTAATTACTTTATTATCAATTATTTCAGTGATAATTATGTTTAATTGTAAACTTATCATAGTTGTTAAGGTATATTTTAGGTGTGTGTTGTTTAATTCGTAGAGGAATGGATGAAGTTATTTAAGTAATCATAAATGAAAAAATGTATTAATTTATCAATATATCTTATTTAATATGTTAATTATGTTTATTTCTATTACATTTTAATTGTCAGCTGTTATGCTTGTGGGACTATAGGCCCTGATTTTGATGGCGGTTGGTCGGACTGCCGCCCACTATTGAAACGGTCAGGAAACTGCCTGATAAGCAGAGGGCAGCCCGACTGCCGCATTTTGATGTGACCGTAGTGTTGGTGGTCAGGAAGTGCTCCGTATTACAGCAGCTAATGCTGTGGCCAAGGAAAAGTGCTGCAGCACAAGCCGCCATGATAGGGAGCACCTCCTGCATTTCCAAGGACTGCTTTCCCTACTGTTGCACCTACAGAACTGGGAATAGTAAATGTACCCCCTTCTGAGTTCAACATTTTCTCTCCTGGTGCACACACGGGAGTAGGAATAGTAAATGTAACCCCTACTAAGTCTAATGCTTTCTCTGCTGTTGCACATAGTGGAGTGGGAATAGTAAATTGTACCCATCCTAAGTCCTATGCTTTACCTACTGTTGCATACACTGGAGTGGCAATAGTACATTTTAGCCTTCCTGAGTCCAATGCTTTCCCTATTGTTGCACTAAGTGGAGTGGAAATAGTGCGTTCTACCCTTCCTGTGTCCAACACTTTCCCTACTGTTGCACAGACTGGTGTGGGAATAGTTAATTTAACCTTTACTCAGTCAAACGCTTTCCCTACTGTTGCACCTACTGGAGTGGGAGTACCACATTTACCCCCTCCTAAGTCCAATGCTTTCTCTACTGTTGCACACACTGGAGTGGGAATATTCAATTTTACCCCTCCTGAGTTTCATGCTTTCCCTACTGTTGCACACACTGGAGTGGGAATCGTACATGTTACCCCTTCAGTGTCCAACGCTTTCCCTACTGTTGCACATACTGGAGTGGAAATAGTATATTTATTATTCTTGGAGTTTAATAGTTGTTTCAGTATTATTTACATATTTATTATTATGTGTTTATGTATTTAATTTTACATTTGTATATATATACTATATTGTTAATTCAGACCTCAGCTACCCCGTCGCCCGGCATTTCAAGTTAGTCCACAATAACAACTTGAATGACCTCAGATATTTTGTCATTGATGCAGTGCCGAGGCTACCAAGGGGCGGTAACAGGGAGAGAAAATTACGCCAGTTGGAAACCCAGTATATCTTATCGCTTGACACAAAGATGCCGAAAGGATTAAATACAGGGGAAGACATGTACAATTTTTTATAATTACATGAACTGAGATTGTTTTTTATGTACAAATCTATCTGTTTTACAATTGTGTCATTATTAATTGTGTGTGTATATATATTAGTTTTCTATTCGATTTTTAGGACCTTGTTTTACCCAATTATTTAACCCTGTTTTACCTGTACGGTTTTTACATGGTTTTTATTGGGATATTGCTCGGTTTTTAATCGGTTTTATTGAACTATTTATATAATTCCATAATTATCATTATCCCCGTACTGTATCTCTGAGTAGTGCAATATTTAAAAAGTTAAACAATGGTCAGATATAGATGACATGCATAACATGTATCAGAGCACTGAGCTCATTGCTATATATGTTGATGTCCCCAAAGTGATTAGCATTGAATCATGATGTAATGTCCAAAATGCATTATTATGCATTTTAAAGATATATATGCACTTGCACTTTAAAGCCATAAATCATATATCAGAATTTACTTGCCTTTAACCTGTTTTAGACACTTAGGGGTCTATTAGGATGTAGGGCGGACCGCCACCGCCCTCATGGCAGTGGCGATCCGCCCTACATCATACCCCGCCGGCCACCCATTTCCCCTCTGCCATATTAGTATGGTGGGGGGGACCCTGGCGGAGGAAAAGATTGTCCTCCGGTTTTCCGCCAGACAACCAGTTTCTCTAAGCAAGATAGTCAAAGGGGTAGAGGCAGGTACGGCTAACAAGCGTCTTAAAAAATGATTACAGCCCAAGTCGTAATGAGGCCCAAAATATTTTTGATGAAAACCATGCCCTAAAAGTCTTTTTCTGCGTCTAAAGTTATAGCAGCTAACAGATAACAAGGGACATATTTACAATTTGGCTGATGGATATCTTGTCTGTCATATTACAAATGCTAAAGGATTTTATTCTTCGGTAATAAGGCAATCTAGATATCAGTTACATTTGTGAGAGTGCATCCCATCTCCCAAGCTCTAAGTAGGACTCTTATATTAGGTTCTTTGCTCAGAACAATAACAAGTAGCCTAGTATTATCGGATGACAAGTTACCCATCATTCAACAAGGTTGTATAGGGGTAATAAATTGTGGTAAAAGGTGATCAAAACATAAAGCTACAATCTTCACTAAAAAACTTATACTCAATATACACTAATGAAATTGGTCTATAATTCAGACATATTTTAGGCCCTCTACCTTTGGTATAGAACATATCATAACACCCTGGGAAAGTTTCTGAGCCAAATTAAAAGATGAAAAATGTCAAGAAGTTGAAAAACCTTAGGGAATATTATTCTACAAAAATGGGAATAGAATTCAAAAGAAAATTCATCAGGGCCAGGGATTTGCCTTTCTTAAAAAAACTGACAGCATTTATTGTTTCACAAGTAAATTCCATTCTCTATATATATGAAAGATCAATATCAACAACAGGAATCTTTTTTATTTGACATTGAGTACTGAAACATCTCTGTATCTTTTCATCATTAAGTATAGATTTTGGTATGGATAAATTCCTATTGCAACCCATGAATGTCTTGAGAATATCAGAATCTTCAAGCATATATATACTATCTTTATTAATTAGAGATTCTATTCTAGTGTGTTCCTTTTTAATTTTTAGGTAGTTCACTAAAGGTTTTACATGTCTTAGTTTGACCTTCGTTATACTTCACACTACTTTTGAGAAAAGACTCAGGACTATTAACAGTGGATATTTTGTTAAATTGGATTTTAGCTTTAATTATTTTGTTGAAACAATCTTCAGAGTTTGAGGAATAAAAGGAGTGTTCAGGTTTCTTAATGGTATCCATAGTACTTGCCATATTCCTTCAACTTAATTAGCAATACATTCCCATTATGTATTATTGTCTTGTATTGGATAACATACAACACTTGAATTAATTCAGTCAAAATCATTTACTCTCATCATCAGTTTACTGAGTAATGTAATTACATTTTAGCTTTTTTTACAAAGGATACTTATATGATTTTGTTCAACTCAACTTTTTATAAGTTTCACTTTGTGTATTAGTTATAATAAAGCTACATTTGTTTTACGGGTAGACAAGTAACAGAGTACTTTCTGCCTCTTTAAAAGTTAGATGGTCCTTTAACATTCCACAAAGCAATCCTGAATGTAACAAGATATACAGATATAGATTAACTTAAATCTGCATATTTTAACAATAAATACAGCTCATAGATAAGAAGTATTATATGAAAAATTATAAGTAGTACAAATAATTATGTACATTTTAAATCCAAACTAAGACTACAATATATGGAAGAAATGTGAAAACAATAAGAAAAAAATTACAGTACAAACCAAAACAGCCACGACTGAAAATATAAAGTAAGGGAAATCAGGGATGGAGCGAAAACAAATAAAAGATGACACAGCTTCACTCTGGGTGAAGTAGGGCAATGTGTTTACAAGATTGTAATAAAACAGTTGTATGACATTACATTTGAATCTGTGACGGCATATAAAAGGCTCAAATACCTATTGAAAGAAATCCATGCATAAAGTTTATCTTGTCAAAGATAATAATAATAATTACAATTATTATTAGTAGTAGTATTGGTTGTGCCAGTAGTTTTAGTGGTATTAATACAATTATAATAAAGCTCACAACAGAACCAATGAGTATAAGGATGTTTATATGTTTCCATTACCTCCTTTGTACATTCAGATAGTTCAGATGGAAACTTCCTCAATTTAAAGGCCTAAGTATATGTAAGTGCTGTATGTTTATAAGTTACTTTCTGGAAAAATACATGAATTCATCCAATTCCTGTGTTTATACCTCAAACAGCAGGTCTTAAATACTGGCATTCCATCCTTCTGTCTACAGTGTCTCTGGAGAAAAATTACTTGCCTCCAGGCCAAGATGTTTTTTTTCCTCCATGGACATAATATAACCTCTGTGAGTTTTGAATACATAGAAATGGATTTTAATCTTTGAACCAGTGTGTGTAATTTAAGATTCTTCACATTTTTACATTCTGGCATGTCCAAAATCCTAGGTATAAAGGATTTAACAAATGTCCATTGATTGCTTCTTTGATTGTCCTCCAGTCGACTATATATTCTAAAGAAAGACCTCCTCTTCCTATTGTCCAAATACTCAGCATGGTTGTTGATGACAGAGGTGTCTTTTTACAAGTCATGAATCCTAATTTTTGCATGAGATATGCTTCCGTCCATACACAACCTTTAATGGTCTAGGCTTTGTTATTCTATCACTGTGATTGGCTTCTTCCATATGTGGTCACAAAGTTTTGGTTTAATTTAAGCAGACTTCCGACAAGATATGAGGCAGTAATATAACCCAGGATGGAGGATCTTTTTACGCCACTGACTGGCAAAAGTAAGCGAGACTGTAAATAACTTATCAGAGGATGTTGTCTTAGGAAATGGTGAGGGTGCAACATTTTACTTTTTTGTCATAAAACCCTCTATTATTAAGACGTCTAAAGCTGTATTATCAAAGGAAACAAAACTTAAGAAGGAACAGCTGTATAAAGATTTGTTTTTAAACTTCCATTTCCTTGTCTTTCACTTAAAAGGAATTAGGCACTAGGGAGCACACCAATTATGTAACAAAGTCATATGGCAAGAACGGCCCCTTCTAATAATGTTAAAGTGTTGCAGCTAAATAATTTTCTGGTGCAAGACTCATTGAAGTCAGGAGCGCTATGGGAGGACTATTGATGGTCAGCTACAAACATTATGACGAAATACCAAGAGAGGTCCCTGTTGCAAAGGCCAAAGGCAACAAGCGTTAATGCTTTCCGTGCCTTAGAGGTAGACCAAAAGTATGCAATGAAAATGCACCTTTTATTCCTCACAGGATCACTAAACAATAATACAAAATGTAGGCTATGACCAGGAGACACGAGAGAACAGCACACTTCTAATTTGTTCTAGAAAAATGACACACCGTTCAATGCTCTCATGATACAGCAGAATCAGAGACTATGGGCTACATGTATCAAACAATTTTGCATTCGCAAACGGTGCAAATCAGTAAATTCGGCCATATACGAATGCAAAATAGCCTTTCAAGATGCATGAAAGGCTTTGCAGTCGCAATTTTAGATAACCGCATTTTTTTCCAATTACCTAAACTTGCGCATGCAAATAGGGAATCACAATTTGCTATTATGTAAGCACATGTACCAAGCATTTTCTAAAAGCAAACTGTGAAATTAGGAAATGCTGTTACCATTGACTCCAAATGGATAGTAACCATGTGCGAATTTTGAAAAATGCATTTTCCAAAGTGCCATGTAGTGCACACATTGACCTGGTGCATGTGTGCGCCATACACATGCACATTTTTTGGGGTGCTTTAGGGAGGCCCCAGGCACCATTGGTTTTGCATTATCTAATTAGGTAATCACAAATTAGCTAATGCAAAACACAAATAGAGCAGTATTACCTAATTGCAGTTGTGAATCTTTAGGAATCGCTACTAGGTTATCACTATTTTCTTTCATTCCATTTACCATTCCTTAAATATCGATTACCTAACATTCGCTATTTAAGGAAAGCAAATGGATCTTTGATACATGTGGCCCTACATTTGTTGAGGTTGTACTTTCTACAACTGCCGCATGATGGTCATAGTCTTTAGCATCCTAACAATGACCCCACATTTTCAAAAAGTTAATATAACTTCAGAACCAAACTGAACCAGTGCATATATAATGCACAGGATCCTGTGCAGGCTTCCTAATGAATTTAACATTTCATTCCAGCTAGCGTTATGCTGTTTTCCTTTTGGCAACAGTGATCTGCAGAGGGTTTATAGCCCTGTGTATCATCCAATTTGACAGCAAATGTTACCCCAAATGACATTATATGACTAGGCCATCTTTTTCTTGTAACATTTAACTTGTGTTTGTACTTCATTTGTTCTTATACGAAACACTTCCTCCCCCCCAGACTGTTGTATAACCTTCCAGGATGCCATCCAGAGAGCCAACAAACAAAATGACATCCCATTTGAATTCACACTAAACAGATGTAAAAAACAATTCTGAAAAACCATTGCTTAAAAAGGGTTTGCAGACTGGTTTATAGCAGAGACAATTAGAACAATCTTGAACACTAGAGACTTGAGTAAAAAAAAAACAGGGAATTGTATTGGTAGGCGCTGAAAGGTCCTCTACATTGCAAAGATATGTCTCCTTGCCCGGAGTGCCAAACTGTACTGTTGTCTGGATCCTAATGCAGATTTTTTTTCGTCATAGGCGAACACGGATCATGCATGTGCGCCATGACGCCATGACATAGGCCTGTGTCACGGATTGCGGTCTTGTTGGACCTGGAGGGACGCCCAAAGCACTATCTTCATAATGTTGGAATACTACTGTCTTCATTAGGAGTTAAGCAGCTCAAGTGCGCTGGTAGAAGCTTACTGTGTAGTGATTAGTAGCAGTAATCAGGATTGTTTTATCCTAAGTCACTGGAGTGAAACCTACAGGCTCACTCACCTTTTTAAAAGTTCAGCTGCTGTGTGATGAACTCACCCTTGGACTACATCAGGTAAGATGTGAAGTGCTGCACAGTGCACACGTAGTGAATCTGCATTAGTTATATGAGTGCCTGGCAAGGGTACAGTACAAGGATGGTGCAGTACTGTGCAGTACATGTATTGTTATTACATGAGCTGGTTGTATATGCCTGAGAGGGATACACTGCATGAGAGATGTAGCGCTGTGCAGTGTGTGCGCAAGGTTTGGGCATATGTGTGCTTGCGTGAGGTGCAATACATGAAGAGTGAAGAGTTGAGCAGCGCACACATAGTGAGTCTGTGTGCCGGCAGCGCATGTGTTTTAAAAGAAGCACACCCTGGTTAAATATAAGAAAGCATCGGTACTGAACAGTGCATGCGGAGTGAGCGTGTGTGCTGGATGAAAGGGTACATATATGAGTAAATGTACAATGCATTGAACTATTAGTGATGGGCTGAAAGTGTTATGTGAAAGTACACTGAGTGAGTGTGCCTGCAATATTATTACACTGTATGGAGGACAGTGGGTTCCATTTTGGGAAGTGCTGGCCTGTCTGGTAAACACATCAGGAGGAAAGGAATTCCTCCAAAAGGATTTGTGTATTTCTGTATTCCTGTGAGCTGGGTGGGGATACATTGGAGGAAAGAAAGAGACACTCTTTACATCGCAAAAGACTGTTCTTTAATTCAGTGACAGATCATAAGGGAAGGGCCTGGACATATCTCAGGAAGGGAGATGGGGCTAATAAGAGAATCACAAAGATTAGGGCTGGGGGGCTGGAATTAACCATTCGATGCACATATCACTGTGGCTGACATGCAGGTGTAAACTCTGGTCATTCTCATGAAATCTATTGTGGACAATCAGCTTTGAAATTGTACCTTCTGAGACAGAACTCTTTCATGAAGGAAGATGAAAAAAGAGAAGTGCATACTTCAAAAGAAGCAGAACTCCAAAATAAAACTTTAAAGTTCCAGACCCTAAATTACATTTGGTGTCTGGAAAAGGATTATAAGAAGAGGAGGTTGATGACCCGAAAGTTCATCATTTGCAAGCAGCCTGGTGGGCTTTGTGAGAAGTGGAAGCTCTGCAAGACTTATGTCTGTGACCAGGAGTGAAGGCCAAGGCCTGCTAGTTTCCAGGGGCAGCTCCTCTGTTACAGCGGTGGAGCGTCGCTCCACTGTAATGCCCCCAGAGATGAATAATATAATGGTAATTAAGTTAATTTTTTATCATTTTATTTTTCATCACCTTATCCCTAATGAAGTGTCAGGACAGGGTGGGTCTGCTGAATGACAGCAGCAGCAAGGAGGAGGGTGGGCTGCCTTTACACTTGTTAAAAGTGTGCATGTCTCCTTGGTCAGCAGTTTTGCGATGGCTAGCCACACATGTGCACTTTAAACCTCTCTAACCCAGCTGTCTTAAGACAGCTGGGTTAGAGAAAGCAAAACCCTCCTGTGCTCCCGTGAGCTCTGATAGAGGCTGCTCCCACCAATGCTGGTGCTGCTCTGATGCTGGTTAGAAGCATAACGGCAGCACCAGGATTGGTCAAGAGAGTTGGCTGGGGCCCTGGTGTCACAAGGAAAGAAGACTGGAGTGAGGCGAATGCAGCAGCAACCATGGTAAGTATATTTTCATTTTATTTACTTAACTGTTTTTATTTTATGAAACCACCAACCACCCACCCACCCATTTGCCCGCCCCTCCACTCAAGGAAGTTGTACAGCCGCACTGCTAATCTCCCTGCTGGGTGAGGGGAAATCACCCAGGGAAACCTAGACCACCTACCCTGGAGGCTGGAGCACCAGTGCATGCCTGCTTGCCAAGATCAGTGTGCCCGGTGAGGAAAAGGAGCGCCTTCTGTGGTGCAAGTTCCAGTGGGGAATCCTGAAGTGAGGACTCTCTGTGCAGGTGTGAGCATTCGGCTGTACACCGATCAGGCCATCAACTATGTGCTACACTTTTTTCAGCAACTCCTATATGGCAGGGAAGGGCTGCCATGAACTGAGCTGAGTGTTGAGCACTGTCTAAGCTTTCTTCACCTGTATCACTGCGCTGTGGTGACCCTGTAGGCCTGAGAGGGCCACCGGTAAATCATATTTTCTAGAAGTGTCAAGACTTGTGGCTGTCCAGGCTGAGTCGCTATGGCTGGAAGAGCCAGTGCCTATATCACCACATTCTGTGGCAATTCCATATGCCAGGAGGGGCTGTCGGTACCAACATTGCCAAAGGATTCCGGCTGACACCCGAAGGACAGACTAAGGCTATGGCTTGCTGGTTTGACCTGCACTGCAGGGGAACTGCTCCTGACTCACAAGGGAGGACTGCTGGAAATGCTGTGGACAGAGTTGCATCCTTGCTGGCACCAGCCAGGAGCTGAAGAAAGAATTCCCTTCCCCCGTTGAACAAATTCAACATATTGCTTCTTCACAAGCTGAGAACTGCTCTGACATTTGAGAGACAGCTCGTGCTTCGAGGTACTGTACCAAGGGTAACGAGCAGTCCAACCTCTCCACACTGAGAAGGACTCAGGGGTGTGCATTTGGAGGCCCCTGTTACATGGCTGAATTCTTCTGTGATGCGAGAGTAGGTAAGATGTGAACCGGGTCATTTAGGGCCTGGGGGACCTACCTGCAATTGGTGGTGCAGCACCACAGATGCTTGTGACTGAGTTCCTAAAAAGTCAAAAGGGAGATCGCTTTGCATTCCCTTACGCAGCCACTATTTAATGGGCAATAACCCTGAGCATGTTCCCCGAAGGAGGATGAGATAGGGATTTGCCTGACAACTACTAGAGCCCTGACCTCAAGATGATTGTGTTGTTGCATTTGCATGGATAGCAGCAGAAATGAAATACTACTTTTTCTTAGAAGCGCAAGCATTTGGCTGGACATTGATTTATTGTTGGTATTGTTTGCACTTTGAGTTATGAGTCATGTTAACTGAGCTGTATCTATCTCCCTCCCGAGGGAGCCTTAACTGCGTGACCAAAGCTACCACTGAGAGTCCAGTGCAGAAGGTCCCAGAGTGGGATCCATAGTAGGTCAGGCCAATGGGGCATCAGGAGTAAAAAGCCTCAAACACCACGGTTGGGCCAAATCGCCCCTGCATGCCCCATGGCCTTCTGAAATGGGTTTTGACAGTATATATCAAATCCACTACATGCAATGTCAGAAAGCATGCATAATTACCATCGGATTACTTTGATATAAGTTCCCTTGCTCTCATGCATAAAGTATGTATTACTCATGTGTGTGCATAGTTATCCTTATTTATAGGGTATTAAAGTACATTAATGGCTTACACCTAATTCTATCCATAATTGCACATTGTTTATTCAAAACATACATGCTTAGAGTCATATTATTTTTTTTGATATATGCAGCCAGATGTTTCAAAACTTTTGCATTTACAAACAGTCAATTCTCTGAATTGGGAAATTAGAGAAAGCTAAAAGGCCTTTTCTTATGTTCTTTTTGGCAAAGCGAATGAATGCTGAGGGCCTTATTATGACTTTGGCGGTCCTCCTGCGGCACTGCCACCGTGCGGTCTGCAGGAGGACAGCCAAAGATGTGGTGGGCCTTCCTGCAGGATTACAATTGTAATCCAGGTCGGGTGGGCGGTGCTGCAGTGATTTCACGGGAAACGGCCACTACATCCATAGTAAAGGCATGTGTGCTAAAGCTTTTAAAAAAAGTGGGGTTTGGGGAGTCACCCCACCACAAAATAAAGTGTGGGATAAAAAATGGGGGCTTGGGGGGGCACTCCCCAAAGGAAAAAAAAACCACACCTGTTTCTGAAGAATAAAGAAAAAGACGTGGATGCAAACGGCATCGTAAGAGGAAACAGAAAACACTTCTGCTTCCCCTTAACGAGTACAACGTCACCACGGAAGATCAAGGAGAGGAAAGGTAAGGAGGAATGAGGGGGTGGTGTAACAGAGGGGTAAATTTAAGAGGTACATTTTTAGGGTGGAAATTCTTCAACATGAAAATGCCATTTACATGCATAGTTTAACAATGAAAATCTTTGTAAAAGTATGCGTGTAAAAAGAATTTTCGTGGTAAAGGATATGCGTGGTGATGGCATTCGCGTTGTAACGCATGCGTGGTAAAGGCATGCGTTACAATGGAATGCGTTGTAAAGTCATACAACCTGATTTCACAGCGGGTGTCTTCTAGGCTCATAGGAGATCCTAAAATGCAGCCCACGGCCATGAAAGTGCCTGCAGCACATTCCTGCATGGTGCGGCATGCATGTCACACCAAGCAGTAATACGGGTGCAATTCCAGAGCGGCACAAAATGTGCCCCCTTGCATGCACCTCCAGGCCCATTAGCGGTATGGGGGCCCTGCTAGGGCCCCCTTAATTTCCTTTCAGCCACCCTTTCCATGCCAGGCTCACTGCCATGAAAAGGGCGGTGGACAGGCAACTTAGAATATGCTAGGCGGTGCCACAGCAGCAACGCCAGCATATTCCTGCTCTTGACTACTGAGCGACTGCCATGGGAACCTGGTTCCCCGGCAGATGCAGCAATCCTCTGGCGGTCTGACCGCCACACTCATAATACTGTGTGCAGGCCTGCAGTGTGGTGGTGGTCAGACCGCCACTTACGAGTACGACAGTCCTGTGGACCGCCGTACTCATGATAAGGTCCTCTATCTATATAGAAGTGAAATTAAATTGCAATCACTGTTTGCAATTTCTTAATAGCTAATTGCAATCTGAATGTCAGAAACATTTGCAAAATGGGACTGGTTGCACAATTCTCAATTACCACCATCCTAAAACAGGTGGTATCACCTTTACAAACAGCCCCAGAATACATCTGCATTTTCCGCAATTGCTGCTGTGTAAAAGATGGCGAGGAGTATGAGGATACTGGATGGTTTGCAGAGAAGGAGAAAACTTAAAAATTAAAACCACAGAACAATGTTGCTTATAACAAGACTTTTTATTACATTGTTTCATGTTTTACCTTTTTAGTTCAAGCCTAGGCAGAGTGCATGCGCTACTGCAAGACCTGTTATATTCAACAAAATTACTTTATTCCGGCCTGCTACTTACCATTGGTTTACTCCTGCATCGCTCTTTTTTGCTGCCTCCTAATTCGTTCACACAGTTGTCACCTCCCTTCCGATTAACGCTAAAGAGCACCGGTCGAGCGCAGTCTCCTCACGCTTACTCTCTTTATCTATGGATTTAGAGAACTTTTTTTTAAAGGTTACACAAATGCAGTGGTATCTAAACCTCAAGGTATGCCCAGATTTACTGAAGGCAGTGACTGGTAATATTATTACAGTCAGTGTGCTCTCTTTTCAGTGTTCGCAAACATGGTAAAATAGACACGCATATACATATTTTGTATTGTTATAAAAATATTGATTTTGAATATCAATAACTAATAATGGGGATAGTATTTCATAAGTAAAATGGTTACCTTCATGCATGGCCACGAGACTCACAGTCCCTGACTATAACCATAGTAACCGCCTCTGTTCCACCCCCAGCCAGGAGCTAAATGTTAGCAGAGTCAGCTCATGATAAACTTAACCCATAAAGGGCGACAGTAGAATGTGGACTTCAAGTAGCTTGAATATTCTCCTGGAGTTCAAATTGAGCACTTTACTTTACGTGACAATTAGGTAAAGTGCAAGAATGCAGGGGAAATTACTTAATTGAATTGAATTGAATTGAATTGAATAAGAAACTAATAACGCGCAGACTGCCACTCCGAAAGGAGCATCCTGTCGCTGGACAGTTGAGGGCATGCAGAGCAGAGAGGAACAGGGACCTATATAAGAGAATGGCAGAATTCATCTGATGCTCCTAAAATTCCAGGTCTTTAATGCCTTCCTAAACTGTATTTCTGTTTCTAGGAATCTCAATTTGTCTGGCATGAGGTTCCAATCTTTGGTTCCTAGCACAGTTACTGATTGCCCTCCCAAGGTTTTATATCTGAAGCAGGGGGTTTTGAGGAAGTTTGCTGAGGAGGATTTGAGGGTCCTAGTTGTGGTGTATGGTGTGAATTTTGCTGAAAGGTATAATCAGACCCAGTTTACGTACTGCTCTGAAGGTGACTAAGAGAATTTTAAATAAAATAATCTTGTATAAAGGGAGCCAGTGGAGCGGTTTCAAAGCCGCCGATGCAGAAGCCCTGTGAGGGAGTTTCAAGACCAGACGGGCTGCCGCGTGCTGGACCACCTGTAATCTCTTCAGTGTTGATTTATTGATCCCCGTCAGAAGGCTATTACAGTAGTCTAAGCGCGAAAGAATCAGCACCACGGTGACTGTCTTCCTGGCAGTAGGGGGATAAAATTGAAGAATGTTTTTAATGTTTTAATTAGACCAACACAGGTCCCTGTCACCTTCAGTGCGTGAGGTTTAAAAGAGAGGCAAGCATCAAATAGTACTCCCAGATTTTTTGCTACGTCGACAGTAGAAGGGGGGGCTATAGCATCTTCCGGCCACCAGGCCCTGGGTTCAAAGGGATTGTCATTCCCTATCAAAAGGATCTCAGTTAAATCCGTGTTACACCTGTATCTTTCATACACTGGATGACCTCCGAAAAGCAGAGTTTAAAATTTGCTTCTGCAGTGGTAGAGTCTTTGTCTAGGGACGAAATCAGCTGAGTGTCGTCAGCATAATATGTTTCTTCAATCCCGAATTATGAAATAAGAGAGATTTAGGCCCAATGCGCAGCGTAGCAGTCGGCAGTGCTGTTTCAGCTGTCTCCCTTCTGATCCTTTTTCCCCCGCATCTATGCTTTCACCAGTGTGCATCTCTGCCCTTTACTCTTCCCACACACGAGGGACCTGACATGCTGTTCAGCTCCAAACATGTCTGACATGCTTTGCCAGCTCTGCAAAGAAAAACAAGCATTTGCAATGCAATAGGTCTCCCATTACTTAAAGTTTGAGCCATTGGCATTGCAAATAACAATGCAACACCAATAGTTCAAATTTCAAGAATGCGAGACCTATTGCATTGCAAATTCTTGTTTCTTAATGTTTTTGATCCTCAAACATTATTCAAATGGTTTTTGTAGGAATGAGAAAAATGGTACTCAGTGAAAATATTTAACAGTGAAACAAATATAAGGACTAGTGCAAACATGCTTTTTTTTTTTTTTTTAAACAATATTTTTATTGGCATTTTTGGTATATAGCTACACACAAAATAAAACATCCAAACAGACAGATCAATATTGAGCACCATCCCCACCTCGCCCGCCCTCCACCCCCACCCCTATCTCAGCACACCAGAAGTCTGTTTCGGGCCTATACCGCGGCTGACATCAGCGTCTTCAATATATACAATTGTCTGTGCCCTAGGGCTGTGGACGTCCTCCATGTACCATGCCGGCCCCCTCCAGTTCACCACCCCACTAAAGTCCCCCCTCCAGGCCGTGATATCTCCGCCATTTGGACCACACCCTGGTGAATTTCTTGGGGCAGCCTCTCGCCTTATACGTGACCCTTTCCGCCGCCATGTAGATGTCAAGACCCCTCCTCCACTCCTCCAGGCGGGGAGGCGAGGGCGCCCCCCAGTATTTTGATACGTCTCTCTTTGCCACCACCAGAGCCAGCACAAGGAAAATCAGCAGCGGGCGGGGGAGGTCCACATCATGTGTCATACCCAGTAACACTAACTTGGGGTCCTCCTGTAGTTGCACCCCAAGCACCTTACTCAGCTCCCCTAGGATCCCCCGCCAGTACCCCCAAATCTGCGGGCAGAGCCAAAGTATATGAAAGAAAGTCCCTCCCTCCCGCCCGCATCTCAGACACGACGTGTCCCCCACTCGTCTCATTTTGAACCGTCGTCGTCTATCAAAGTACGTTCTATGCAGAATATTGAATTGGATCAACCGTAGCCGGGACTTAATCGCCACCTCTCGCGGGTGCATGAGAACTGTATCCCAGTCCACCTCGTCCATCTCGCCCACGTCCGCCTCCCAGGTTGCCCTAAGCGCCCCCATACTATCAGGCATATTGTTCATGAGGGTCCGATATGTGAGGGACACCGCCCTTTCCACCATGTGTTCCTGAAGCAGCCTTCCCTCCAGAGGTGCATATTCGGGTAGAGAAGCCGTCTGTATCCCTCCTGCCTGCCAAGCATGCTTCAGTTGCGCGTACTTATAGTACTGCGTGGGGAGCAATCCAAATTCCCTGCGAAGCACCGAGAAGGATTTCAATTCCCCCCTCACTAGCACGTCTCCCAGTGTCGACACCCCGATATTATCCCATTGCTTGACCCCCCTCAATTTGTTTAGCTCTGGTAGCCATGCGCAGTGCCATAAGGGCGTTTGTCTACTCAGTTTCCTATCCCAGCCAATCTCCCGGGTCGCCCTTTTCCAAATCGCCAGGGTGATTTTAGTGGCCTGCAGTAGCCGTCCCGTACCCTTGCCACCATATAGGTAATAATGACACGAGTGGGCGCCCATGACATGTCGTTCCAAGGCAAACGTCGGGTGCATTGCCGGGGCGTGAAGCCAGTCATTAATGTATACCAGGTGTTCCGCCCAGTAGTAGGCCTCAATGTTGGGAAGCGAGATCACTCCGTTATATTGATGCCTCTGCAGGGTCTTTATCGCTACCCTGGGTTGTCTACCAAGCCATAGAAAACTCCGGAGTTCCGAGTCAATTTCTCGAAAGACCCGCCGAGAGACCGGATAATATTCGTTCTGTAACGCGTACAGAAACCTGGGCAGCGTTATCATCTTAAACATGGCGGCACGCCCTAGCAACGTAAGCGGCAGCCGGCGCCATCTCTGCGCCTCCTCCACGAAATTGGACAGAACCCTCCCCACATTCCTGTCGTAGGAGACGGTCCGGTCCAGTGTTATATACACTCCCAGATATTGGAACCCCTCCGTCGTCGCCTGGAGCCTGTCTGGGAGACTCGGCCAGTCCCCCTTTCCCTCCGGGGCATATAGCACTGACTTATGCCAGTTCACCCTGTAACCCGAGCGGGCACCATAGCGCTCTAGCTCGGAGAAGATAACCGGGATTGTCGTATCGGGTTGCGTAACATATAGAAGGACATCGTCCGCATAGAGAGATATTTTTTCCTCCAGGTCATCCAGCGGGCCCTTTCGAAAACCACGAATCTCTGGGTGTTGTCTGACCCGCGCCGCCAGCACTTCTATCGTCAACGTGAAGAGCAGGGGGGACAACGGACATCCCTGCCGCGTACCTCTGCAAATAGGGAATTCCCTCGATGTAGCCCCATTGACCCTCACCCGCGCCCTCGGGCCCGTATATAATAATCTCACCCATTGGCGGAAGATAGGTCCAAATCCCAGATGCCCCAGGACGCCCTCCAGGAAGTGCCAATGCACCGCATCGAACGCCTTTTCCGCGTCCAAGGAGAGAAACCAATGAGGGTCCCGTCGGCCCCTTACCCCCTGTAGCCAATTGTGCGAGCGCCCTACTGGGGAGAAAGCCCGTCTGATCCAGGTGGACCAGGTCCGGGATCACCCGCCGCAACCGGAGGGCCAGCACCGTCGCCAGCAACTTCGCCTCAGTGTTAAGCAGCGAGATCGGGCGGTACGACGTGCACTCCTCCGGCGGTTTTCCCTCCTTGAAAATCGGGACAATCGTGGCCAGTCTAAGATCCGGGGGGAGACACCCCTCTTCTCGCGCCCCCTCAAATAACGCCAGCATATGGCGGGCCAGAAGATCTGCCATTTTTTTAAAGAATTCCGCGGGGAACCCATTCGGGCCCTGCGCCTTCCCCACCCGCAACCTGGTCAACGCCTTTGTAACTTCGTCTAGCGTAAGGGGGGCCTCCAACTCCTTGATGTCTCCATCTGCGAGCGCCGGTAGATCCAGATCCGCCATGTACTGTAGCGCGTCCTCTTGCGAGCCTAGGTCTCAAGCAGCATAGAATGCCCGGAAGTGCTCCGCAAAGGCTTCCGTGATCCGCGCGTCTGAATTCACTAAATTCCCCTTATCATCTCGTACCCGTTCTACCCACCTGGCATCCCTCTCTTTTCTACTAAGCCACGCCAGGAGCTTGCCTGACTTGTCACCGACGTCATATAAACGGTGGAGTGTGGCCAACGCCTGCTGCTTGGCTGCTCCCGTAGCCAGATCCCGGTACTGCGGCTGAGCGTCAAGCACCCGGCGCAGCGTCTCCCGTGCCGGGTCCGCAAGGTACTCCCCGTCCAACTGGAGAACCTGTCTCTCTAGCGCCTGCAACTCCCTGAGCCGTTCCCTATTGTCCTCGGCAATCCTATCCTGGACTCTACCCCGCATGACCGCCTTCATAGATTCCCAGAGGGTAACCGGCGACGACACCGAGCCCACATTGTCAGCTAGGCAGACTCTAACATCTGCCCGGATGCCCTTCAGCACCTTCGAATTCTGGAGGTCCCATGCTGAGACTCGCCACTGCCCCCTCCCCGGTACCCGGGGGGCCACTGTCACCAGAAGGGGAGAGTGATCCGAAAGGCCCCGTGCTTGATATTCAGCTCGCACCCCCTCATGCAACGTGTGACGCGCCATGAAGAGATAGTCCAACCGGGAATACACCCTGTGGGCCCCTGAGAAAAAGGAGTACTCCCGCCGTGTAGGGTGTAACCAGCGCCATACGTCCGTCAGGCCTAGAGTCTCCATCGTGGTGGCGAGGGCCGTCCGATGCCGGTCCCTTCCCCTATCTCCCGTCCTGTCCACTGCCGTCGCCATTACATCATTGAAGTCGCCCCCGAGCACTTGCACTGTGTCGGATGTGGCAAGCAATATTTCCGCCACGCCTTTTAATGTGGACGCCTGCAGTTTAGGTGGAGCATAGACCGATACTAACGTGTACTCCCTTCGGCGCCACACTCCCCGGACCCCAACGTAAGTTCCCAGCGGGTCTGTCCATGTCTGTGTCACTTGAAACGGGTTAGTTTTCCGGACCAGTATCGCCACCCCTCTTGAACCCTGAGTAAAGCCTGCATGTGCTAGAACCGTGTAGCGTCCCCGGGCGAGGAATCCACATTTAGTCCCCAGAAGGTGCGTTTCCTGTAATAACGCTACGTTGGGGCCGGCCCTCCTAATGTATGCGTTTATCAGTCCTCTCTTAATTTTGCTCCCAAGCCCATTGACATTCCACGTTAGGACTGAGAGCCCTCCCTCTGCTACACCTGGTGTTATCGTCGCGGTAGGCATTGCAATTCAAACCGAGTGTGCAGTCTCGGGGGTACCGCGCTGTTGGGCAATCCCCGTGGTGCTGCGTGTGTGCCTGAAGTGACCTGTCTCCCACCCCTCTGTGCCCAACCGTCCCCAACTGTCCCGTCCTCCCCCCCTCCCATCCCAAAGCAAACCCCAACTGGAAATCCCCAACACTCTCCCATTCCCGCCCCCTCCCCACCTCCCCCCCCATCAGTCTCATTTCCCACAGGCACAGGACTGCTGGCGGAGTAGGCCTGTCGCCCTCCCTTGCTATCCCACCCGTCGCTAACCTATCTCGTGCCCACTATGGGAACCGCACTAGACCGTCTCAGTCTACCCGACCCAAGAGCACCATACATCAGCGACCAAATGGGAAGACTACCAAACGATATACCCAAACAAGAAAGAACAACCAAAAAACAAAAGGGAAAAAGGGGGTGTGTGACCACTTGCGTGCTCCATCTGGCCAGAGCTGCAATCAAGATTGTCCGGTCCAGTCTCTCTCAGGAGTGGGAGTCTTGGGTGTCAGGCCTCCGCTCCTCCGTATGATCGGGTACATCCCGCTCTAGATCTCGGATCGCTACTTCCAGCGGGTGTATGGAACTCTGCGCCGTCCCCTCTCGTCTCGGCCCGTGGGCCGTGTCCTCAGGGTCTTCCTCCGAGCTACCACTGTCCGCCAGGCAACTAAAGCGAGATCCCGGTACTCCAGCCCTTCCGGATGACGGGGAGTCCTTCTGGTGGCGACGCGGCGAGCCATCTTCCGAGTAGGGCGTTTTACGCAACCTCTTCCCAGTTCTCCACCCCGACTGTCCCCGGGATCGCCGGAGTGTCAGCTCCTTGGGGCGTGCTCCACTGCCACTCGGCCGCACCCGGCCCTCCTCCCCGTCGGCGGGGCGGTCGCCCGTCGTCGGTCGTGTCTCCAGCCACTGCCAAGCCTCTTCCGGGTGGGTGAAGAAATGCGTACCACCATCATAGATCACCTTTAGCTTTGCTGGGAAAAGCAGCATGTATGTAAGGCGGCGGTCTCTGAGCTTTGCTTTGACCGCGTCAAAGGCCCTCCTCTGTTTTTGCACCTCCTGGCTGTAGTCCGGGAAGATCATAATGTTCGTGTTTTCTATCCGGAGCGCCCCTTTCTTCCGGGCCTCCCGCAGGATCAGATCCCTGTCTGCAAAGTTGAGGAACCGGGCAATGACTGGACGCGGCCTCGCCCCCACCGGCGGCCTCACCAGGAGCGCCCTATGTGCCCTTTTGATTATAAAGCAGTTCGAGAATGGAGCCAGCGGGAACGTGTCTTTCAGCCAGGTGCGGAGAAACATCGCCATGTCCGACCCTTCAATGCCTTCCCTAAAGCCCACAAAGCGAAGGTTATTGCGTCTCGCCCTGTTTTCCGCGTCGTCCACTTTCCATAATAGTTGACGGTGCGAGGCCTGCAGTTCCGCCACATCTCTGCGGAGATGGGTGATGGTGTCTTCAGCCTCACTGATCCGAGTTTCGGCCGTCTGCACCCTCTCTGACAGGTTGCAAAAGTCCTGTCTCAGCAGCGTGACTTCGGAGCCCACCTCGCCGATCTTAACCTCCAGCGCCGCCCTGGATTCCTGAATGTCCGTCCTGGAGGCTTGTATGGCCTCCATCAGCAGCTCCGTGTCCGAACGCGCCGCCGGGGGGGAGGTGGTGCCCCCGTTTGCGTCCGGGTGCGGGTAAAGTCGTCCATCGGCCCCTGCCGGGCAGGCTTCTCTGGCGGGGCCTTCTTCCCCATCCCCGACCTTGGGCTCCAGTTGCCAACGGGCCCCCTCCTGGTCAGTAATTTGCCTCGTGGTCTCTGTTGGGGGGCCCGCGTCTTCCTCCTCTACCCCGTCCGTGCTCCTGGGTGGGCCTCTGTTGCAAGTTCAGGCGCGGCCGCCGCTCGCGCCTCGGGCAAGGGGGGGAGGGGAAACCAGGTTCCAGCCGCGCCGCTCCGGGCCGTTGAAAGATGGGCCCAGGGTCCACCAGTGTCCCGGGCCTTCGTCTCGCCGGGGCCTCAAGTGGTCGCAAGGCCTGATGGCTGATCGAGTGTCCCTCGTCGTCTGTCCTCAGCGGCTCCGCACCCGGGGCAGCCGGCGCAAGACAATGGCGCGCCTAGCGGATCAGGTGCCTCGCTCCTCGCCTCAGAGGCCTGCCGAGTCCCTCCGCAGAAGCAGTCCGATGCGGGTGCTGTCCCAGGATCGCCGGAGCACCGAGGGGAGGCGACACGCGTCCCAGCCCCCCCGCTCCAGCCCGTCCCGTCTCACCTGTGCAAGCGGGCCCCCACCTGTTCATTTGGGGCAATCAATCTGCCTCTGGTCTGTCCGCGCCTCCGTCTGTCTGGCCGCGACTCCGTCTCCAAGGTCACGACGGCCGCCGCCATCTTGCTGCCTCCAGGCCTCGGTCCCCCCTCGAGCAGCTCCGCGCGGGATCTGGCTACCAGGCGCTCCGTGAGTCGTTCCTCCGCCACCGGGAATGCCTCTGGTCTCGGGGCATGAGATTCCCGTGTCCTGCAGACAGCCAGATGCATGTAAATCGCCGGATTTAGAGCAGCTCTGTCGGAGCTCTCGCGGAGCACGTCTTACTCGGCCATTGCGCTGGCCACGCCCCCCGCAAACATGCTTTAATGCTTCTTTCTCCCTCACACAATGCTAGATGTTTCTGTGCTTTCAACATGATGTGCACCTGATGCATCACTTACAGGGCCATATCCACAAGGAGCTATCGCGAAAATTAATGGCACTTTATCGCAGCCAAAGTCGTGATAAATGTACCTCCCCATTCACAAGCTGGTACTAACAGCCCACAGCACCAGTTTACCCGCGACAGCAGCTGCAAAAAAACATCACCACAGATGACCCCAGCAACTATCGCTAATGAGATGCAGAGTGGGCGATCCCGTGCCAAAAGCCACGACCACACCACTCCTCACCATTCTCAATGATCAGACAGATCGGCGATAAAAACACAAAACAGGTCATAAGGCGTGTTAGCACCGGGACATCTACACCTGCTCTGACCTGGTGTTAAGTCAGACGGTAGCCAGCACCACAAAAGGGAGACCAGCCCAGGGCCACATCAGAAGGGCAACAGATGCCATGGAGCCACCCATCATGCAGCCCGGACACCCAAGAGGACCACAACACCCACCCACACCACAACCAGGCCCCCAACACCCCCCCCCGGGACCACCCCCAACCCCGGACAAAGAAACTGCACACCATCACCACGAATCCCAATACAAACATTTTGCCTGATGTCGCACAAGCAGGAAATTCAACAGACCTGCGTGGCCAGAAAATGGAGACTCAGTCAAACAGCAATGCAATCACCAACACAAAACACCATGCAAAAAAAGCTGAGACAACCCGTAGGATGAGTCCTAGCAGCTCCTCACTGGACAATCCGTAGCACACAGCCTGGAAGACCAAATCCAAGAGAAGAAGGTGTGCCATGCGCCCACCAAAGGAAAGAGAGGGAGAGAGCGAGGGAGAGAGACGGAGTGAGATTGCTCAAGCAGTGCAAGGCCTCACGGCCACCTGTCCCCACATGCCAAAATGCATGTGTGTATCGCCATCCGTACACCATGAGCCCAAAGCCAGTCCCAAACTCAGCGCCAAAGCCACATCACATACCTAAGATACAAGTAGCAGTCAGACAAACATCAGGGATGAAAGCTCCATTGTTCCAATGCAGAAGGCGGGAGGACACCTGCACCCCTGACCTTGGTCCAGAACGCGCCTGGAGCACCCTGAGAGAGATGCCATCCACAGCCCACACACAGAAGCCCCTGCCTGTGGTACCCACGCATGGGATGCACTTGACACACACGGAATCAGAAAGCCAACCTCCCCAACGTTGCACACACATTCGAATCATTGCTCAGAGCTGTGGCATATTCTCCACACAAATGCCGCAGTTCAGAAGAGTGCCGGTTCCATGAGACGTATCAATGCAATGGCAGGCCACACCAGGCACATGACAACCCCCGTCACGTGGAACAGTACCGTGCATGTAAGCTGCATTTACTGGGTGCAGTGCCACTGGCAGTGCTGCGGATCAGTTACCGGCTCAGCTTCTGCCTTGCCTACGTCCCCTGCGACCAGCCCTGGTTCCACTGCCGAACATGCACATTCGAGTGTCCCATGCATTTCTGCCTATCCAACACAACTGTTGATGAATTGGACTATGACCTGTGTCTGCGCCCCCTGTTGGATCACTAACAGGAGTGTAACTGAGACAGCCGTGCATGGGATGCCCTGACATACTGTATATGTATTGGTAGTTGTGCATGGGAGATTGCACAATTCCTCGTGTGCATTGACCACATCGAGGCGCTCCCCTATTGGGCTGTGTTGCAGATTGGGGAAACGGCATGGGCTGAGCACACCTGCCCGGACCACTTAATGGATTGGCTCACAATGGGGTTCCTCGAATACGACAACGACGTACTATTGGAACACATTGCACATGAAGCTGCATGGGCATTCATGGGCGAGTAACTACTTTCCTGCAGCCACATCCGATTGTCACCCACAGCACAGGTCCCAACAACTTGTTGCATCGTGGGGATTGCTCACATATCCCACCACAACATGGAAAATGTCTGCCTTCATCTGGGCTCTGGATGCATGTGCATGGTACAACACCTGTCTACACACACCTGTGCAAGGAGATGCAGGTCCATGTTCGGTGCATTACAGCATCGTTTGGCAAAGTTGCCAACTCGGACACACTGCTGGGGGAGAGCACACACATGGCAATGTAGCATGACATGTGAACCTGTCAGACCCTCACACCTGAACAGCATCAGCAGAACAGACAATTGGCGCACTCCGGAGGCAGAGCACCATGCAGATCCCATGGGCAGTGAGTTGTGCCCCCGCACACGGGGCAATGGGCAGACACCAAACAAAACATGGCTCATCCAGCAAGGCAAGGTGGATTGAGAGCGTTGCCATCCGTGATGAATGTTGCACATTTTAGCCCCAAAATTTCCTGAACCTCTACATGTACCCATGCTGCGTGTAAGTGTCTCAAGCATGTCCCTGTCTGTTGTGGCTGTTGCCTCGTCATACTGGCACGCACATGCCAATAAAGTCAATGCAACTCCACTGGTGTCTAACTGTGAGGTGTGTTGTTTGGATTGTCCACTTGTGTGCCACAATGAGCATTGTCCCTACACAGGGAGGAACTGACTGATGCTTGTGCAATGGGGGGGAGGGGGTCCCTTTGGCAAGCTCCACCTCTGTGAGCCAGACAGTGTTTTTGGATTGATGCTGGACGTTAAGTGCACTTACGTGACTACAGCAATGTGTGTATGGTGTCCAACCTCTGACCATGTGGAGCAATGTCATATGTCACAACAGAATGTGTCCACACAGCTGTGTGTGAATAGGTAAGCAACGTGAACCTCTGGTGTCACATGTGGTGTAGGACACCACTCTTGGCCTGCTTTCGTTTGGGTCAGTCCTACTCACAGCCCTATTCAGTACATGGATGTGTGCCTACGTTGGGAGTTGTGAGATTGTTGTTGATGTGCAATGGGGACACAGCTAGTACTCACCTTCACAGTCAGCCAATTGGCCATGTGTCTCAGGGATACACATGCGCATAGATGTTACCAGGGTGCACCTACAGGTGCCAACATTGTTCCTACATCCAGCCACAACTCCATACGTGAGTGAACATAGTAATGACACATCTGTGTGATTCAGAATGTTTTATTCACATTCAGGTGATTGACGGAGCTGGGGCTGTACATGGCCATCCAAGCCCACATCACATGGGAGCCCAGTGGTGGGCCAACCAGAGTCCTTTGGGGATTGCACAGTGATTGGGAAGAGGGAGAGTGCAGTCCGCAGCAGGATAGCTGTGTAATTGGCCTGCGGTGACAAAATGGCAGTCCGTGTTGGGGTCCGGGTGAAAGACTCAGAGTGTTCTGGGGGTCTCTAGGAGGGGTTTCCCAGGCCATGATGCATAAGTCAGAACCAGGCAGGGACAGGTCATATGGCGGTGATGGCTGCTACTGCCTCCTTCCTCACACAGTAGTGTGTGTGGCGGGGTGATGGCTGCATCACTGTGTGCCACTGACACATCAGACTGCAAAGGCGATGGGGCAGCATCACTGTGTGCCATGGACACATCAGAGGTCGGACCTGTGTGTGTCGATGTTCCCACTGCAGTCATCTGTGGCTGAGCCTGGTGCGAACAGGAGGTGTCTGATAGGGACTGTACATGGTCCCTAATGAGACTCAGACACCCACGTATGGCATCGAGTTTGGCTGCCATGAGCTCGAAACCCACCTGCTGCTGTTCAGCCAATTCCACCTGGGGAGACCACACACATTGTATGTGCTCCATGTATTGGTCGGGGGGTCCTGGGAGGCAGCCGTGGTGGTGTGTGTTTCATGCTGTGTGGTTTGTGCAGGTGGTGGAGTCACCTCGAGGCAGGGGGCCTGCCCTGCTCCTGGGGGTGAGGTGCAGAGGCTGTCCAGTATCCATGGAGGGTATCTTGACAATTGTGCAGGTTGTCGTCTACATCATCAATGATGGGGTTTGTGTTCTGCTCTGCCGTAGGTGGTGATTGTCCCTCTGAAATGTAAAGGGGAGATGCAGGTTAACAGAGTCTCACACGTATGTTGTTGATTTTCAGATGTTTACATTCAGACTGCATGCCAATGTACATTGTGACTGTTTGGGAGGAGCTGGCTACATGATGGCAGTCAGTGTGTTTTCGCAATACATGACGGATGTGTGGTAGTACCCGTTTATTATCATCACACTATGTCAGGCAATGCTAGATGTGAGTGGAAAGTTACTACGCATGAGCGGAACCTGTTGTGGGCTCTGTCCTGTGGTGCTGGTGTTGCACATTGTACCACATTGCTGTCATTGCTGATGTCCTGTGATTGCTATGTGTGTGTGCTGCATCGGTGGGAGTTGCCCCTGCAGCTCTGTTTTCGTGTGGCCTTCTCCCTTTGAGGCATAGTGCCTTAGAATTGTGTGCTTATCGAGGCCTGATTTGCTTTTGACTTGGGTCATATGTGCTCTCGGACAGATTTTGTGGCCTGGTGCATTCTTTATCTGCTGCGTGTTTCGTAGGGCATGGGTTATGGGTGCACGTGGACATGTCAGAGTGTGACCTGCTCCTTTACGGATATGATCCGCACTGGGCTACCTCCATGTCGATTCGTGGGCCATGTCATTTATTTGGGCTGCTGACATGCTATCGGACATGCAGTGTTACCTGCGTAGTCAGTGTGGGTCACAGAGCCGCTGCTTTGCTGGATTCAGCACATGTGCATGGGTCGGTTGTGATGTTGGGGATGAGGGGCCTCTGTGCACATTGTGGGTGGGGTCCTACTTGGAATTTCTATGTGTACTGCAGTGTGACAGGCCAATTAGGGACATGTTCCACGGTCATTGTGGGTGTGCAGTGTTCTAGACTTGATTGTGCATGTGTGCCATTGTGCCCATCTCCCCCCATCCCTCCCATCGCAGGTCGTTACTCACCCTGTTGCTGTTGTGTCCGGTCGTATCGTGCTGTATCCAGGCCCCCCAATCCTGCCACCGTCTCCTCACTGCTGACTGTGGCCACCATTTGCTCCAGCTCATCAAGCTCCTCCTGTGTCGCAGGAGGCCCACCTCCATTTGCCGTTGCTGCCTCCCTGTTGGCGGTGAGCTTTTGTTTGGTCTGCCTTTTCAGATCATGCCAGTACCTCTTGACGTCCTCCAGTGTCCTCCTCGACACTCCGACAGCATTGACGTTGGTGACAATGGCCTGCCATATTTCTGTTTGGGTTGCAGTGGAGGTGCCGAACAGTTGTTGATGGTGTTGGGTCACCTCCGTGATGATGATCCGGTCTTCCTTCAGACTGAACCCCGTCTTCCTCTTCCTCTTGTCCTTGTCCTTCCCCGGACGCGGGGTTCCTGGCTGGTCCGCCGTGGGGCTTGTGGTGTTCGGCTTGTCCTCTGCCCTAGGTCCAGGTGCTTCCATGTTGCTACGCAGTTTGAATTGTTTTGTGGGGGTTTTTTTCTTGCTTTTATAGTGCATTGTTCCGCCAGCCGTATGGGATTTGCAGCCTGTGGCTGGTCTTCGCTGATTTCTGTAACGTGGTTGGCCTCATCGCATGTTTTATTGCGTTCGCGTATCACATTTATGCGGTGTGGCATTGATTTTGACATTTGGCGTGTTATCTGGTGACTATCGCATGCTGCCTCCTTGTTCTGAATCCCACGTTGTCACGGGGTATTTTCCAGCGATGGGCTGTGATATTGAACGTTGCATTATGCTACTCTTGCGGTAGTTATCACAGGTTCGTGTGAATATACCCCACAGGTTTTTGTCAGTTGGGATATTCTCTAAAGCATTGGGGACTCGAACCAGGCCATGTGCAACATCCTCAGAGTAATGACCCATCTCTACCAGCATCTTGACCATGCACCTTGATAAAGTAACTGCAGCATGTGTTACCCTGTCAACAGACCTATAAATCCATCTGCTCATCACAGAAGGTGATGATGGCAGCACCTGTGTTTTATATTAATGTATATTATCCTGTTGAAATACTGTACAAATATTAGATAAGAATCTGCAAGCTGTTTGAAATTCTCAGAAATAAACTGTTTTCCCTTTTCAACAGTATTATTAAGCTTGTCTAAGCCATCTTTCACATTAGCAATGTTAGCATTCATTGACGTTAACTGAGTATTATCAGTTTTTATATTCTTATTTTGTAGGTGCTGCACTGCAAACATTTTTAATTCCAAACCATCAAAATGTAGAATTTCGTCCTGATCATCTGTAGACCTAAAAACGCCTGAACCACTCCATCTTGTACCACAGTTTCTGCTCACAAAAGCCTTCTACACATGTGTCTTCCTCTTGTAGCAGGATATCTTACATCTATGCCTGTTGATTGTCCTGCAGAACATCTGGCAGTGGAGAGACTGCTGCTCTGCGTCCAGCAGGCACAGGTGGTGGTGGTGTGGGTGTTGTAACATTATTTTGCTCCATGTCTGATACAGTATCTTGATGCACCTCATGTTCAGAATCATACCCTCTGGTTGATGGTAGATCTATGTTGTATATATATAGGTATGCAGAATCTAAATGCATTTTTTATAAATGTTTTTATAGAAATACTTTTTTTGTGGATTGAAATGTATTTTCTTATTAGTTTTAACAGTCCATAATCACTTACATTGTGTAAACTGAATGTATTACTTCTCCCATAATATATCATATAGGTAATTGTAGGCAATGATCAGGAGCAAGCGTTTTCCTACGTGCCAATCTTTTATTATTTTTTTATATTAAATGTAAAATAAAAAAATATATTTACTGCCTTACCTTTTGAAGTACCAGGAGGGGCAGAAGTATCACTTTCCAAAAGCTCAACTAAGCTTTCTGGCTCGAAGGTGCTTTCAATCATTTCTTTTAGAGGTGTTGGAGGTGCCTGAGTTGAGGGTCTCCCAACTGTCCAAGGGCCTCAGCAAGTTGAGTTGTGACATTTGCATGATCCACATCGTACCACTGTTTTCTTTTCTCCTCAATAGTATCTTGTGTCACTCCTCTGCATTATTTTTTCTTGAATGTGTTTGCACATTTTTTCTGGCTATCAGCCACATGGAAAGAGCTTTTGGTAAAAAGCTCATCATGATTAAGCACACTCTCTTCAATGAGAACCTTTAGCTCCTTCTCCCTGAATTTCATTTTTCTTTTCCGTGCTGCTGCTTCCTTTTGTGTCTCCTGGCAGGACATGGTTAGCAAACATAGCTCCAACAAGGTCTAAAAGATACACAAAAATGGCCGGATTGGATGGGTATGAAGGAAAAGGCGCTCAAGCGTGTGCACTAAGGGTATCACTTTTCGATAGTAAGTTTAGGTGCTGCCAGGTCAGGGATACCAACCCAAAGGATCCCTGCGATAAAGTGGGAGAACCCACTTAAGGAAATAGCAAACAAAGTCCTGCGCACGCAATCAGGATAACGCTATTGTTAGCATATAAAGCGAACTGAACAATAATCAGAGACTCAGGTTTCTTGAAAGGAAAACATCAACAACAATGACATTTTTCAGAGTGATGTTCTTTATATATAACAAAGTCTGACCAATACATGGTACAAGAACATTCAGCCGACACGTGTTTCGTCACACTGTGTGTAGCTATGACTCTTCAGGGCTGAGAAGGACATGGAAATAAAGAAAAATTCTTTTAGAAGAAAATCATACATACTTTAGCAAAAAAGAGAAATAGAAGCACATGGGTTCACATGGCCTAGTACTTGACCAGTACAAGTAAATCACTTAATCCAAAACAAAACTAAAAGAGCAATGTGACTATTATGGCCGGAGAGGAAAACCACCCCAAGTGTTGGGGTGGAAGTGACTGTCCAGTCAAAGAGGAAAATCATTGGCCATGCGAAGTGCTCGTGGATGAGGATAATACCATAAGGTGTTGAGAAGATTGAAAACGTGAGGAATGAAAAGTCAAACTCGCATCACTGGGTAAACGTGAGTGAAAGCCCTAAATAGTATTAAGGTGGGACCCCATGCTATGGGCCCAATATTATTTAAACTGGAAAGCAAAAAAGACCGGGAAAAATAAGGTGGGGAGACAGAAAAGGAGTAATCAGTAACAATCGTGAAGTCAAAACCATCAAATTTGGAAGAAAAACATTCGATATTTAGAAAAGATGCAATTGCAAAACTGTAAGTAGTGAGTTAAAGAGCGATAGAACTTTTGACACTGACATAATTCAAGATCACGTGGTATAGACATTATCCGTGAGAATTGGTGAAAGACCCAAAAAGAAAAAAAAAGAAAAAACAACCACTGATGCGTAGCAATGTACATAGTTAAAGCAAGCTGTAACATGCCTGCCATTATGCGGCGAGAAGCAGTAAGTGCTGGGTTCGAAATTACGAGAACAAGAATTACGACATTTGATAATGAACGCAACAATGCTTTAGAAAAACAAACTCCTACAATTATGGAAAACAGAGGTTAAAGGAGTCTACCCCAAAGGGGAAAAATAGAGAATCAAAAAGCCTGTGTTGTAGGAAAAGAGCAACCTAAGGAAAATTAAGCATGCACGTATTGTGACAAAGATCGCATGGAGGTAGAAAGAACACAGACAATCCCGTACCTGTATTAATGTACGAGAACGTGGTTTCAGAGAATATTGTGCTATAAAAATAAATCGTATCCGGAGTAATCAGGTGAGCGGCGAGATATTTCAAACAGCTAGGGTGATCAGCTGGGCGCTCTAGGGTAGAAAAGGCAGAGTGAGCCTGTGTGCCGGTATGGGAACAGTTAGTGAAACTGGCGGGAAAAACACTCTTACCAAAATGTATTGCGGATCACGGGTGGTGGATCCTCCGGTACGGGTGAAAGCTCTGGAGTGGGGAGAGGGGCAGAGTGAGCCGAGCGTACTGAGCAAAAAACCAATAGTAATGGTTGGCGCTGGTGGAGTCTTACCCGATATCTGAGTGGATCGCGGATAACGAGTTCCCGGTTTCCAAGATGTTGGAACCCCGAGGTCTAAACACCGGAAGTTTAAGTAGGTCAGGTGCCTCAGGGGGCAAAACAACTAAAACGCGCGATGCATGCAGCTGAAATAGTGAAGAGGAAGTGAGGGAGACGTAGTATCGCGTCGTCATGGTGACGCGTGTTGGAAGCGGCACACCGACGGATGTGAGGGCCATGCACGTAGACAGGAAAGATTATAAGAGGCAGTGTCAAAGAGTTCAAGATAAACAGTATGTAAAACATGACAGAAATAATGAGCTGGCTTGCTGAATACACAGTATACATGTGATGAGCAACATTTTAAATTCGTGTTTGGTATTGTAGGATGATAAGAGGGCATAGGGTAGAAAGTCAAACAATCTGAAATTGTATGTCACACAAACCAATCGGATATGAGTAATCAATGAAAGGGAAGGGATCCCTGCTTAAGAGAGAAAAGGCAAGACCAAAACATACAATGCATTGATAGGAGAATGAGTACATGTATGGGGAAGCATGATAGTCAGTGCTATCTATACAAAAGAAAATTGCATTATTGCACATGGAGAAACCTCAATGAAAATTTACAAGAAATCAGTTTAGGTTCCTAGAAAGTACTGTAGTTCGTGGTCGATATTGAGACCGTGTTTCACCGACTGAAGACGCATGATCCATGTCGCCTCCTGTCGTCTCAGTCTTAGCTCACGGTTGCCACCTCGGGCATTCTTCCTTGTGATGTCTATTCCGAAGAATGAAAGTTTTTTCCGTGCGCCCTGTGTTTTGCATGATGCTATGTGTGACGCCATCGGGTATTTGGCATCCACATTATGCATGGCACGTACATGTTCACTGATGCGCTCTTTTAATGGTCTGATCGTGCTTCCCACGTATTGGAGATTGCACGTACATTGTAGGATGTAGACTACAAAAGAGGAATTACAGTTGATATTGCAAGATATTTTGTATTTTCTGCCATTCCAGCTACTGAATTCCTTGGTGCCGTTCGCGGCCCATTTACAATTGCCACAGCAGCCACACTTGAAGAAACCAATGGTATGGGGTTTAAGCCACATGGTGGATGCCGGTGTGGAGTGAGGAATCGTTGGACAAAGTCTGCTTTTTAGCGTTCTTCCTCTTCTGAATGTGATTTGTGGGTGATTACTGATGTTCTCTTTGATGCTTGGGTCAGCTAGTAGTACACCCCAGTGTTTGTTGAAACTTTTGCGGATGGTGGTACTGATGGCATTATATTCTGTGATCAGTCTTACAGGTTGTTTGTCGGTGGAACCACCGGTTTTTATTTGTAGAGTTTTGTTTCTAGTGATGTTTTGGATTCGGGTGGCTGCTTTAGTGAGGGTCTGTGGTTTGTAACCTCGTTTCTCAAGTCTGTCCTTCATGTCATTTAAGCAGCTTGAGAATTCTGTGTCTTCACTACAATTCCTCCTGGCCCTGGTGAATTCCCCAAAAGGGATCGTCTCTATTTGGTGGATGGGATGAGCACTGTTCGCATGCAGAATGGCGTTGCATGAGGTCTGTTTGCGATATAATTTACTTTGTAGGGAATCATTTTTGACATAAAGTTCCACATCCAAAAAGGAGATATTAGTCTTGCTTGATTCACATGTAAATTTCATGTCCATGTGGTTTGAGTTGAGATAATCACAAAATAGATTGAGGTTATCCTGCGTGCCTGACCAGAGCAGAAGACAGTCGTCGATGTATCTGCCCCAGTATATGATGTAGTCTGTCCATTGGGCTGCTTTCTTGCCCCACACCCATTCTGTTTCTAGGGCACCCATATACAGGTTGGCAAAGGATGGTGAGAATTTGGAACCCATTGCCACGCCCTTGATCTGTCTGTACCAATTTTGTTCATACATGAAGACGTTATTATGAAGTATGATTTCCATCATGCTGGTTATCATGTTGGTGTGTTGCCACAATGAGGCTGATCTATGGTGAAGAGATTTAGACACCACCTCGAGTCCCAGATCAGGTTTGATGGATGTATACAGGGAGACGACGTCGAGAGTAGCTATAATCATGTTCGGTTGCCATTGTATGTCGTTCAGGATCCCTAGTATGTGCTTAGTATCTTGTATATAAGAAGGCAAGTTTCTGACCACTGGGCTGAGGAACAAGTCCACATACTGGGAAAGTCTTTCAGTTGGTCCTCCTATGCCAGAGATTATCGGACGGCCAGGAGGAAAAGGGGCCTGCTTATGTACCTTGGGAAGTGTATATAGCACAGGTTATGTAGGTTTGCTGGTAGTCATGTAGCATGTCTCGGCATCATCAATCAGTCCCATCTCCTGCCAACTACGGAGTTTGCTGTTTATGAGGCTAGTCAAAGTTCCTCAGCCCAGTGGTCAGAAACTTGCCTTCTTATATACAAGATACTAAGCACATACTAGGGATCCTGAACGACATACAATGGCAACCGAACATGATTATAGCTACTCTCGACGTCGTCTCCCTGTATACATCCATCAAACCTGATCTGGGACTCGAGGTGGTGTCTAAATCTCTTCACCATAGATCAGCCTCATTGTGGCAACACACCAACATGATAACCAGCATGATGGAAATCATACTTCATAATAACGTCTTCATGTATGAACAAAATTGGTACAGACAGATCAAGGGCGTGGCAATGGGTTCCAAATTCTCACCATCCTTTGCCAACCTGTATATGGGTGCCCTAGAAACAGAATGGGTGTGGGGCAAGAAAGCAGCCCAATGGACAGACTACATCATATACTGGGGCAGATACATCGACGACTGTCTTCTGCTCTGGTCAGGCACGCAGGATAACCTCAATCTATTTTGTGATTATCTCAACTCAAACCACATGGACATGAAATTTACATGTGAATCAAGCAAGACTAATATCTCCTTTTTGGATGTGGAACTTTATGTCAAAAATGATTCCCTACAAAGTAAATTATATCGCAAACAGACCTCATGCAACGCCATTCTGCATGCGAACAGTGCTCATCCCATCCACCAAATAGAGACGATCCCTTTTGGGGAATTCACCAGGGCCAGGAGGAATTGTAGTGAAGACACAGAATTCTCAAGCTGCTTAAATGACATGAAGGACAGACTTGAGAAACGAGGTTACAAACCACAGACCCTCACTAAAGCAGCCACCCGAATCCAAAACATCACTAGAAACAAAACTCTACAAATAAAAACCGGTGGTTCCACCGACAAACAACCTGTAAGACTGATCACAGAATATAATGCCATCAGTACCACCATCCGCAAAAGTTTCAACAAACACTGGGGTGTACTACTAGCTGACCCAAGCATCAAAGAGAACATCAGTAATCACCCACAAATCACATTCAGAAGAGGAAGAACGCTAAAAAGCAGACTTTGTCCAACGATTCCTCACTCCACACCGGCATCCACCATGTGGCTTAAACCCCATACCATTGGTTTCTTCAAGTGTGGCTGCTGTGGCAATTGTAAATGGGCCGCGAACGGCACCAAGGAATTCAGTAGCTGGAATGGCAGAAAATACAAAATATCTTGCAATATCAACTGTAATTCCTCTTTTGTAGTCTACATCCTACAATGTACGTGCAATCTCCAATACGTGGGAAGCACGATCAGACCATTAAAAGAGCGCATCAGTGAACATGTACGTGCCATGCATAATGTGGATGCCAAATACCCGATGGCGTCACACATAGCATCATGCAAAACACAGGGCGCACGGAAAAAACTTTCATTCTTCGGAATAGACATCACAAGGAAGAATGCCCGAGGTGGCAACCGTGAGCTAAGACTGAGACGACAGGAGGCGACATGGATCATGCGTCTTCAGTCGGTGAAACACGGTCTCAATATCGACCACGAACTACAGTACTTTCTAGGAACCTAAACTGATTTCTTGTAAATTTTCATTGAGGTTTCTCCATGTGCAATAATGCAATTTTCTTTTGTATAGATAGCACTGACTATCATGCTTCCCCATACATGTACTCATTCTCCTATCAATGCATTGTATGTTTTGGTCTTGCCTTTTCTCTCTTAAGCAGGGATCCCTTCCCTTTCATTGATTACTCATATCCGATTGGTTTGTGTGACATACAATTTCAGATTGTTTGACTTTCTACCCTATGCCCTCTTATCATCCTACAATACCAAACACGAATTTAAAATGTTGCTCATCACATGTATACTGTGTATTCAGCAAGCCAGCTCATTATTTCTGTCATGTTTTACATACTGTTTATCTTGAACTCTTTGACACTGCCTCTTATAATCTTTCCTGTCTACGTGCATGGCCCTCACATCCGTCGGTGTGCCGCTTCCAACACGCGTCACCATGACGACGCGATACTACGTCTCCCTCACTTCCTCTTCACTATTTCAGCTGCATGCATCGCGCGTTTTAGTTGTTTTGCCCCCTGAGGCACCTGACCTACTTAAACTTCCGGTGTTTAGACCTCGGGGTTCCAACATCTTGGAAACCGGGAACTCGTTATCCGCGATCCACTCAGATATCGGGTAAGACTCCACCAGCGCCAACCATTACTATTGGTTTTTTGCTCAGTACGCTCGGCTCACTCTGCCCCTCTCCCCACTCCAGAGCTTTCACCCGTACCGGAGGATCCACCACCCGTGATCCGCAATACATTTTGGTAAGAGTGTTTTTCCCGCCAGTTTCACTAACTGTTCCCATACCGGCACACAGGCTCACTCTGCCTTTTCTACCCTAGAGCGCCCATCTGATCACCCTAGCTGTTTGAAATATCTCGCCGCTCACCTGATTACTCCGGATACGATTTATTTTTATAGCACAATATTCTCTGAAACCACGTTCTCGTACATTAATACAGGTACGGGATTGTCTGTGTTCTTTCTACCTCCATGCGATCTTTGTCACAATACGTGCATGCTTAATTTTCCTTAGGTTGCTCTTTTCCTACAACACAGGCTTTTTGATTCTCTATTTTTCCCCTTTGGGGTAGACTCCTTTAACCTCTGTTTTCCATAATTGTAGGAGTTTGTTTTTCTAAAGCATTGTTGCGTTCATTATCAAATGTCGTAATTCTTGTTCTCGTAATTTCGAACCCAGCACTTACTGCTTCTCGCCGCATAATGGCAGGCATGTTACAGCTTGCTTTAACTATGTACATTGCTACGCATCAGTGGTTGTTTTTTCTTTTTTTTCTTTTTGGGTCTTTCACCAATTCTCACGGATAATGTCTATACCACGTGATCTTGAATTATGTCAGTGTCAAAAGTTCTATCGCTCTTTAACTCACTACTTACAGTTTTGCAATTGCATCTTTTCTAAATATCGAATGTTTTTCTTCCAAATTTGATGGTTTTGACTTCACGATTGTTACTGATTACTCCTTTTCTGTCTCCCCACCTTATTTTTCCCGGTCTTTTTTGCTTTCCAGTTTAAATAATATTGGGCCCATAGCATGGGGTCCCACCTTAATACTATTTAGGGCTTTCACTCACGTTTACCCAGTGATGCGAGTTTGACTTTTCATTCCTCACGTTTTCAATCTTCTCAACACCTTATGGTATTATCCTCATCCACGAGCACTTCGCATGGCCAATGATTTTCCTCTTTGACTGGACAGTCACTTCCACCCCAACACTTGGGGTGGTTTTCCTCTCCGGCCATAATAGTCACATTGCTCTTTTCGTTTTGTTTTGGATTAAGTGATTTACTTGTACTGGTCAAGTACTAGGCCATGTGAACCCATGTGCTTCTATTTCTCTTTTTTGCTAAAGTATGTATGATTTTCTTCTAAAGAATTTTTCTTTATTTCCATGTCCTTCTCAGCCCTGAAGAGTCATAGCTACACACAGTGTGACGAAACACGTGTCGGCTGAATGTTCTTGTACCATGTATTGGTCAGACTTTGTTATATATAAAGAACATCACTCTGAAAAATGTCATTGTTGTTGATGTTTTCCTTTCAAGAAACCTGAGTCTCTGATTATTGTTCAGTTCGCTTTATATGCTAACAATAGCGTTATCCTGATTGCGTGCGCAGGACTTTGTTTGCTAAGGTCTAAAAGATATCTAAGAAACCAAAAACACACAACCTACCTTCCTCTCTCCTTCAGAGAACTACAGTGAGTACGTGTGAAAACACTTCCTCGTTGTGAGCTCAAAAAGATGTTCCTAAAAGCGACTCTAAATTTGGCTATTTTCAAATACTAATTTGCTAGTTTGGAAGTCGCAATTAGGAAATCGCTAAATTGCCAATGCAAATCAAACTGAATCACAAAATAAAGTACACTATTATACGTTAGGAATAGTGATTGCGACTTGGTCAAATTCACAGTTTGGAAACTGCTAATCCAAACAATTGTACCTCTACAATTTTGTATTTTTTTTTTTATTTATATGTTTGTTGTAGGTCTTTCAAATAGTTCTTCAAATGTTCTATTTCAGTAACTTACAAGTGTTTTCTATTTTCAGTAAATACATAATTTTAGAAGCATTGCACTTCTATCTCCACACTTCGTCTGAAAACTAGACAGTTTGGTGTGCCTTCCCACCCTGCCCTAGGCAAATTAAATGGTAGGTGCTGAGATAATGTTGACAAGTGACTGGATAGAAATCTATGAATACTTGAAAACAGGACTATGGTGTATTTCCCCTGTAATCGGTACAGAGGCTCAAACACCAGAAACTACACGTCACACAGCTATAGTGGAAGGATCTTTGGGACTTTATTTTCCTTGGGCTCCAAGGAAACAATATTGTCTCTTTTCTTGTTGCTTAACAATTAAGGAAAACAACAAAAGTCACTTTAATTGGCGAAACTACGCCTGAAGCGAGCTACGGAGCCACAGTGGGGTAGGCCTTGACTTGTTGAGGTTCATAAAAATTAACAAACTCCTTGGACTTTGCTCCTCTTCCGGGTGTCGTTCTCACGTCTTCTCTCAGGGCACTCAGAGGCAAGGGAGGGATTGTAGGCAGGGGCAGAGAAGAAGAGAGAAAAACAAAAGAAAACCGATTTTTAACGTTCTGTGTACTTGTGTACACGTTATTGTGCCACCACCACCGGACGTTGTGTGGGGGGGGGAGGAATGGTTCACCTGTGCAGGAAAGGGGGGGGCTACACGTTTATTTGATGCTGCCACCAAGACAGTGCCTCATAGCCCCGCACATCCCCACCACCCCCACCAGAACGCCCCACCAATTGGCACTCGCCTTAAGCCGTGCTCTGGGTCATGGCATAGGGAACCGGGGTGTCCTCTCTCTCCTCCGGATCGCCGGGCTTGTTGGGGCTTTCTGCTGTCGGTGTAGCTGTGTCTCTGTCGTCTCTCCTCGTCTCCTTCGGTACTCCGTCACCTTCTCTGCTCCCCGCTGCTGCTGGTTCTGCACCAGTCGCCTTCCCTTCGCTCCTCCCGGCTCGCGACGACCCTTCCGCAGTCCATCTTCTTTTTCCACCCTCGGCGTCTGACGTCACAAACTCTTCCGGTTCCTGCTGTTCCGCGGCTAGAGCGCTAACCGCTTCTGGTGGCGCTTGTGTGTTCTGTTCTGCTTTTCCCCACTTCGGACCCGTCAGGACCTCGGCCTTCTCACATCCCCTAAGAAGGAAAAAACACAATCTGAAATAAGATCAGAAACTTTGAGGACCACCATCACAAAGTGCAGCAACCTTGAACAAGATAAAAGCATCAAAGGTAGCATCTAACTTTGCTTAGTTTACAAATATGAATGTCAGACAAAGGACAGATCCACATCACTGACGCTGTGTGGTCAACCATGCAATCTTTGCCTGAAATTATGGCTTGACTGGCAATATGGAAAAAATGGAAAACTTCTAATAAGCTGGAGGACATAAGACTCATTTTAGGATTAGATGACAGCCGGATCTCATAAAGTGAATGTGAGAATGTTTAATGGGGTGTGTGGTAATTTTTATGTTGTACTGTGTTCTTGTGTCATCAGTGTGTTGTGTGATGTATTGTTATGTTGCACTGTTGTGTGTTATTGTGGTGTAATTTTGTAATGTGGTGTATTGTGGTGTTTCTGATGCTCAACTACAGTGCATATGGTTGTGCACAACCTTCTTTTCACATATTACTGCCACCTCAAACCTGGCTTTATGCTACAATTGGAAAACAACTTTGCACGAAGCACTACGTTATGTACCATTAAGAACATAAAATAATACCAAGCACAAGGTTTTTGCGCTCCAGCCTGGGCCATTCAGCCAAGAGGTTGGGATTCGTCTTTAAGACTAATGAAGTACTTCTGCAGAGATATAATGCTCAATGAGACAGTGCCAGATCCTAATAGATCGGAACATTTCTCCAGTTTCTCTGTTAGTGATAGTGATGGGATTTATAAAGCGCACGGCTACTCAAGGTGTATCCTGGCGCTAAACCGTCTAGTCAAGAAACAGAAGAAGATGACAGTTACTGTGAAAAGAGCCAAGTCTTGACTTTTTTTCTTAAATGTTTGATCATTACTATTTTATCTTTTTAGCCAATATATTTGGAAAATTGGACGGTAAAATAAAATATTGCCACCAATTTTTATAAAAAACTCGCACCAAAAACCCTCCTGGGGAGTCTCCCATTTACTTGTTATACTCAATTGTTCAGTGCCATGTGGAGAATGTAGTAAAGCATATTCCAAGGCTGCCACTTTTAGCTCTCAGTCCAACTCTACTGACACACTCCTCTCTGCACCACCCTTTGCTGTTTTTTTGTCATTTGACTCTGTGGTTGTGGTGGTACTGCAACAATTTGGTTGGATAGCTGGCCTGATTGAGAGACTTGTGTTGTTGAATGTGAGCCCTGTGTATCTTTAGGATAGTGTATCCTATATTCACCCATAAATTTAAGTCATGGAGCCAGTGTCTCTCACTAATGCCCATAAGTGCAGACACAAAACTCCAAGACAATGTCATGTTCCTTTACAGGGACCAACCATATTGTTCTTGAGCTGCTGTACTTCTGTGATCTTTTAGATGTAGGTGTTGGCAACCCTCTAGGACAGGGTTACTCATGGTACGGCCCGCGGGCCGCCAGCGGCCCGGCAAGCCTTCCTCGGCGGCCCGCGGACCTTGCAGACATCCTACATGTGTTTTAAAAAACCCAAAATAGTGTAAACACTGCCGGTTGCAGCAGCCCGGACTCTGAGACTCTGCCCTGTGGGGGCCGGGGGATTCCAGTGATTGTCAAAGTGGAGATGCAGGGGCCTAAGAGGTGAAATACAACAAAGCTTTATTAACATGTAAATGGTCTTTTAAAGAGCTGTGAAGTACTCAGGTGCGGTGCGGCTGTGTGTGAGTGCTGGGAAGCTGTCTCAGGGGGGCTGTGTGTGCGCGCTGGGAAGCTGTCTCAGCCCAGGCTGAGGGCTGACACACACACGGGTGAGATGACAGAGGGTGACGGGGTGAGGGAGACAGAGGGAGAGGGAGGGAGACAGAGGGAGGGAGAGAGAGAGAGAGAGAGACGGAGGGAGGGAGACAGAGGGAGGGAGACGGAGGGAGGGAGGGAGACGGAGGGAGGGAGATGGAAGGAGGGAGATGGAGGGGGATGGAAGGAGGGAGAGGGAGGGAGAGAGAGGGAGAGAGGGAGACGGAGAGAGGGAGACGGAGTGAGACAGGGAGGGAGGGAGACGGAGGGAGACAGAGGGAGACGGAGGGAGGGAGGGAGGGAGGGAGGGAGGGAGACAGACGGAGGGAGATGGAGGGAGGGAGACAGAGGGAGACAGGGAGGGATAGAGGGAGGGAGGGAGACGGAGGGAGGCGGAGGGAGGGAGACGGAGGGAGGGAGACGGAGGCAGGGAGACGTAAGGAGGGAAAGGGAGACAGAGGGAGAGGGAGGGAGACAGAGGGAGAGAGACAGAGGGAGGGAGACAGAGGGAGGGAGAGAGACAGAGGGAGAGAGACAGAGGGAGACGGAGGGAGGTAGATGGAGGGAGGGAGCTGGAGAGAGACAGAGGAAGGGAGAGGGAGGGAGGGAGGGAGAGGGAGGGAGACAGAGGGAGGGGGTGGGAGACAGAGGGAGAGAGACAGAGGGAGACAGAGGGAGGGAGGGAGGGAGAGGGAGGGAGGGAGATGGAGGGAGGGAGACGGATGGAGGGAGATGGAGGGGGATGGAAGGAGGGAGAGGGAGGGAGGGAGAGGGAGTGAGAGAGATGGAGGGAGGGAGACAGAGGGAGGGTGAGAGACAGAGGGAGGGTGAGAGACAGAGGGAGAGAGACAGAGGGAGACGGAGGGAGGGAGATGGAGGGAGACAGAGGGAGGGAGAGGGAGGGAGACGGAGGGAGGGGGAGGGAGACAGTGGGAGAGAGACAGAGGGAGATGGAGAGAGGGAGAGGGAGGGAGAGGGAGGGAGGGAGGGAGGGAGAGGGAGGGAGGGAGAGAGACAGAGGGAGAGAGACAGAGGGAGACAGGGAGGGAGGGAGACGGAGGGAGACAAAGGGAGACAGAGGGAGAGGGAGGGAGACAGAGGGAGAGGGAGGGAGACGGAGGGAGACAGGGAGGGAGGGAGGGAGACGGAGGGAGACAGAGGGAGGTAGATGGAGGAAGGGAGACAGGGAGGGAGAGAGACAGGGAGGGAGACGGAGGGAGGGAGACGGAGGGAGGGAGACGGAGGGAGGGTGACGGAGGGAGGGTGACGGAGGGAGAGAGACGGGGAGAGACAGGGGGAGGGAGGGAGGGGGAGGGAGGGAGAGAGAGAGAGAGAGATCTGTGTATGTGGGGTCTGGTGGCTCAGTGGACGAAGGAGTCTGCTGCAGGGACCTGTGTTCAACCTCATGGTCACAATTTTTTTTTGCTTTAGCCCCGCCCCTCCCCCTCTGACCCCGCCCCCACCGGTGCGGCCCTCGGCCACAAACCACACTGTAAATTTGACCCCCGAGAGAAAGTTTGTGAGTACCCATGCTTTAGGACAAGGAACACTAACAATTGCTCACTTGCAACAAAATATCCGTTTTGGTAGGAAGATTGTGTTCTCTCATTTGCTACAGTATCCTGTGAGTTTCAGCCAAAGATCTCAAATCTCAGAATCATTCTTTACTTCAGACCTGGGAAAATGTTGCAACCGTGCTTACATTTTGCTACACACTTGCATTGATCTGCTCTTAGTGCATTATGCAGACAATCATGGTTATGTTGTATGAACATTTAAAAATATAGTTGAGGTTCTGTAATCACATGTTTTTCTTATCATCAAATGTGATTTGCCATGTGGTGTGTGTCTTCGGTTGTCTGGCCACAACGTTCTACCTAGAAAATGGCTGTTGTGCTATCTTTCTGTGAGAACCCAATAAACACAACTTAAAAAGAGAAACTAATATTAGCAACCTGTCTTTTAGTTAATCTTAATTTACCTGCGACCAGTTTTATTTTCTAATGCCGTTCATTGCTAATAGGACACACAATTAATGAAGAGATCTGTCCCCCGTCACTACAACTGGATATTTGAAAGCATTTGTAAACTCTTATGGTGTAACAGTGGCTTGTAGCTTTGATGACTTTAAAACAGTCCATCACTACAATTCCCTTGCCTATCCCTCGCCAGCATCTCAGTCGGACACAAGAAAGCATTAGAAACTCCCACTGCAGGGATGAACCCCCTTCCCTATGGATCTTTCTCAGGGTTCTCCAACAAGTAGCTCAGGGGCCACTTGTAGCTCTCCAGCTGCATGTGAGTAGCTCCCCTATGTGTGTCCCAACGTGGTAAATGAAAAATATTTATTTGCTTGAATTAGGTATGTTCCAAAATTTAAAAAAATATATTTAAAAGTGAAATGTGTCAATTTTCAGGACCGGTAAGATGGCTGCAGAATTTCTTTTTAAGACATATATATATATATATATATATATATATGAAAATTTGGGGTGCACTGGGGATGCTTATTATTGATGTTCTTTCTTAGTGGCCAGTGGGCTCTGGTCAATGACTGCTATGACATAAAGAGGCATTCAGCATTACATCCGATGAAGCTTTCTTTGGCATTGGTGCTTGCGACCTGCCGGAGGCTCTAAGGTTGTCACTACTAGTAATCTAATCTTGTCTGAAGTGGTAGCTATTCTAACTCTGATAATTTGTGTTAGTAGCTCAGGGTGATTTCTATTGAGCATGAGTTGTTCATAATATAGAAAAGGGTGGCAGTCCCTGCTCAATATTGATGATTGTATCTGCACAAGATGAGGATTGATGGTGTGTTGGTCACCAGGGCTTTAAGTGGGATTACAAAGCTGGGAGGTCCATGAAAGGGGCAGGGCTCAGGGCTTTAAGTGGGCTGGGTGCTGAGACGGGTCTCTATCGGGCTCTCCATTTTGCCCTCACCATCAGGGTGAAAATTAAATCTTAACTCTGAAGTAATACCAGCCGTCACTGACTTGGATGAAACTTCAAAGAGACAGGTTTTAGTACTTTCACAGTCTCACCATTTCAGAACAGAAGCATTTTCTATATACGACGAAGCCATAGATGTTGCTTATTTTTCTTATGCAACTAACAACCATTGACAAAGCCAATAGTCCTGGATTGCTGTGGGTGTAATGATAGTTGCTGTATTATATATATGGATGCAATGACAGAAGCAGCAAAATACCAGTTGGGCGGCACACTATGGTAAGCACAGCTTTTCAGTTGATGTGTTTATTAGCCAAGCCCTTAGTTACATTGACCACGCCCCTTTGAGACAGTTTTTTTCATCCCGCTGAAAGCCCTGGCAGGCCCTATATAATTAAGGGTGTTGCTTAACAATATACACTACAATTTGCATAGAGTGCCACCCTACCCACCCATTTGCAAAGAATCACAACTGCAACTGGCATACCTGACCATTGCTGTGTTCGCTTTGCAGAGAGGCCAAGAATTGGATGAGCACGTATTCTCAACACCTTTTTGCCCCTGACAGACACTGAGAGAAACTCTCACTGCCTTCAAACACAACTCAATTGTGCCCCGTTATAAACACATAGGTGCATCTCAGTTCCAATTATGCAGTAGACAACGGTAATATGCTAAATGAAAAAAGTAACACAACATCCTGTGAAAAACAAACACCCATAGTGAATGCAAGATTAGAAAAACCATGTGAAATAGAAGCAGGAACGGCATGGAGTACCTTAAGGATTTGTTATACTCACTGTTCAGACACTGGCCAGTGTTTTTGCTTCAAAAGTTAAGGACATGAATACAGGGCCAGAAAGGGACCCATTTCAAAGTCCGTTTTAAAGTACTACCTGGTCTGAGACCTGGAGGGACCCAGCCCACTTAAAGCCCTGGTAATCAAACCAAAATGTCATAACTCTCAACAACAGAATAATGTAAACCTGCTTCCGCTCCATCGCTCACTCCTTTTCCCTTCATCACACTATCTGGCTGGGACCCACCAGCGGATAAGAGCACAATGCTACAAAACATTTCTGACAAAAATCTCACTGCAAATACAATGCCCTTTCAACAAAGCACAATCCCATCGTGTAGAATGCTACTGTTTGATACTGCCGTAGGCTTCCTGCCCTGTATTGTATCCAGCACCTCGTCAGGGGTATAAAGCGCTACACAGATGCAATCTCGATTACACAGATTTCCTATATGTATTTTGCTTCAGTAGTTTGTACTGATTGTTAAAAAAAAAACAAGATTAAATATATCAGAATGCAATTGCACAAGCATTTTATACAGCTCGCAGCTAAGCATTTAGTGAAAGGGAACGTGAAAGGGAACCTTCCTTGTTTGTTTCCAACATAACACTTCTACAGAGGAATGCTTTTCCCACGCAAGATTTTACGCCTGTGTCTCTAAATTTAGCTAGTGCTCTTTGAGAGTATCTCGTTTGTTCCTGACTCCCTCACAAAGAGGAGGCTCCACGGCGCTTTACTGCGTCACCCCTGCCGCTAGAGCGACTCGAGTGACCCTTCCTTCAGTCGATACATTCTCGCGCTCAGGTTTCACTCCCAGTAGTTAAACAACCCCAATTTTATTGTTCGACCTCGATATTCGCGCTTAAAAAAAGTATAAGAAACCGATGTAATGTAAAATAATAATGTAAGCAACAGAGATTGGTGAGGGGTCATGCATGAGAGAATGTTTATGCGCACCATTGGGCTCAACGGGTGAACTGTAGAGCGAGTCAGGGCTTAAACCGAACTACGTGCCTGCGCAATCCTCGCGAGACAACTTTCTCCACTAACCCGGAGTGGCCTGAATTCAATCATCGCTGAGCTGCGATTTCAGATCGATGAGCCGCCATTTATTGGACCGGTGCGGTTTATTTTCACAGCTGCACGAGCAGCTGTTAAAAAAAACGCCTCAAAAGAAAATGAGATGTACAGTTACGGGTTCTGCTCTCCGAGGAAATGTTTTATATTAATATCTAAATACATAGGGGTATTTTTGCCATCCATCTGCGAGTACATTTATTTTCAAGAATAGCAATAAATAATTTTATGAGCGTCACAAATTGCGTTAAAAAACGATAATTTTTTCATCGATTCATATTACGTCACCCATTAGTAGCACACGTGCAATGTTATTTTGTTGACTCTAAATGAGGCGCAGTTCTTAGGGAATGGAGTTCTGGAACTGGGAACGTTTTACAGGGGAAACTTGACATTGTGGGGGCTGGGCGCCATCAGCAAGGACCTGGGTAAGGACAGGCCTAAGAGAGCATAATGACAGGCAGCCAATATGCTTTAATTGGTCAACAATGCTAGAAATTAGAAGAGTGTAAAGGTGTGAACTTGGCCTTTCCCACAGTTTTGAAGTTAGACACACATTCGACACGTTTATGAATTTGGAGAATTTAAATAAATTGCAGAAATTCTAAACAAGCATAGGCATGGCCAATAGGTCTCGCCTTTGAGACTTTATAAATATTTTGCCATGCAGCACGCATATATAATGAATATTTGAATACTATATATAAATAAAAAATGATGGAGCAAACACCAGCCCCATCCTTCCCCAAGCGAACGCGCGCTGAACTCTCTCAAAGTTTCCCATCGCATTCATACAACCAACTCACCCTTCTGTGCTCTCCTGGTCAGCTTAAGTTCCTATCTAACTGTTCCTCGTGCAAAGTGTACCTTTTCAGACTCGCTATGTCCCCTGGCCAGGGTTTTGTAAGTCCCTCCTAAAGAATCCTGCTAACCTCCCACACTCACCAAAGAGCACTTGCACCAAGCTCAGCAGTGCACTGAGCCAGTCCCCGGCAACAGGCATGGTATACAGAGAAGGCAGGACGGCCACTCTCCGAGCTTAGGTTGCTGGTGGGAAACAGACGTCACGAGCATCACCTCTGACCTCACGCAGCATAGACAGAGTAGACATAACAGCATGATCATAGAAGACTGACTACATGGGCTCTTTGCGCTGCCATCTTGGAAGAGTATCGCATTACAATTGTATTTATATAGTGCTTAGTATCTCCGATGAGGCGTTGACGGTACTCTGGAACACCAGGTACATCAGGTTAGCCGTAAATCCAGTGGTTATTGTTGATTATTATGATTGGTATTTTGCTCCCAATGAAAGGATTATAAGTATTTACTCCAAGACAGATCCAGCTACAAAACCACGAAAATTATGCAAACTAAAACATTTGTCTGTGGGAATGCTGAAATAAATTATGTTTGCGTTAATGTGTCATCTGATGAGTGACACTTGACAGCACAGGAAGTACTAGCAGTAGGCTCCACATGTGTTTGCGAGAGGACCTTGCATTGTAATAACAAGCAGCTCAAGAGGAGTGGTGGGGCAGGCACAGGGAGACAAGGGGGAGTGGTGTAAGGGAGACAAGGAGGCACTGCAGCTGCCGCCCTACGCGCTGCTGCTCACTCCTGCGGCAAAACACAGTGGGAGTGAACCTTTCAAAAGAAGTGGGACATACACCCACCTTTAGCCATTTGCGTGCTTTTATTATGAAAGACACACACAAAAGCCAATCCAATACGTGGGAGGAGTCAGACCCACAAAGAGTAGAGACAAAAAGCCTCACAGAGCAGTGCATGCCATGCGCGCTGCTAGGCTCGACCTAAATAGTAGATTTTGAAGACAAATATAGTAACAAACCTTTTTGTGCGCTGTAAAATGTCCCACGTAATTAAGGTTTTTAAGTTTATCATCTTTGCAAAACATGCACGGTATTGTAGATTCACTGTTAAGATTAATGTGCAGTGCCAGTAGGGCTGGTAGGCTAACAGGAGGAAAAAAACAATAGGTCTCACAAGCTACTAATGAGCGGTAGCAGCACAAATAGTACTTTTCCACTTTTAGGCAAAGCCAGGATCTTTCAGAAGGGCTGCCAGACCAATGATATACGGAACCAGCGACTCTTCACGGGCCTGACCTGATAGTGATTTAATAGGAAAGAGATGAGACTTGTATGCTGGATTGCCATGTCGTTAATAGACAGTTGCAGCACATCACCTGAGTACTGTTATGTTTGAAATGACAACAAGGTAACAAGCAAACTACCACTCTCCACCTGTAGTTTGATGTGTGGGACTTTAACCTCCCTTCCCATATTAATACTATATGCAGGCTACATTAATGCACCCCTCAATCTCCGTCTGTACTTTCTTGGCACAGTCCACACCCCATCCATAAATTTACCCTTCATCTCACTCCCTGGTAATCCACTCCTCTTTATGATTATGATTTCCCTTTGCACCATGAGCCCTTCAGGTTATCCACATGTGCTATGCATGATGCCTCTTGTATTGTAGAGGAAAAGTATAAACTACCTTTTTCTCTGGGAATTTGTATAATAGAACATAAATTGTACCTGTGGCATAGCACAATTCTAGGCTGAGTATTCATACAAAAAGGGGCAACAGCAGTTTTCAACAATTTTTCGAAACCCTTATAAAATATATTGAACTTTACACTACAAAACTCATCAGTAAAGTTTCCTGCCTCCCTGCATCAATATCTAAATCACCTTAAATGTGATTTTGACACTTTTTCAGTAGATTTGGATTTCTAAATGTATATATTCTGCCTAATTCCTTGTCTGTTTTCTGACTGTAGATATTGTGATAGAACTCAAGCTAAAAAAAGACTCCGGTCTGTGCCAGAATACCTGACCAGAGCATAAATTCAGTGCTTAATTTGAGGCTCTGGATACAGGTAGGGCTGGGAAACACTGAATTTTGAGGACTATGACTTATTTTTTATTCATGAGACTTTGACCCAGAACAAGAAATGGAGAGGCAGACAAGGGAAATAGGGGAAGGAAGTCAATTGCAAGAAAATGATTTAACGTCACTAACCTGTTAACTCCAGTCAAATATTTAAATAACTTAAACAGAGCTCAAACTCTGGTAGCTATGGCACAGAGGGGATAAGCTTAACTTAGACAAAATGTGTAAAGCATTGATAAGTACAAAACAGTTAAAAAGTCAAAAATACTGAACAATAAAAATCCCACTTCAATTGATAAAAATAGAGAATAATTTACCAAACAAAATGACACCCAGACAGCAAATAACAAACTCGACTACACTATTGAATTGGATTTTGTACCATTCTCAAGATACAGTATTCATATTTAATATTTCATCCCATTGTTTTCCTATGGAACATCCAAACCTGCTACAGTGGAAATAGCTTTGAGGGAATTTTCACCGTAAGGACATGTTTAACATTGCACTTTTACATGTCCTGCTTTTAAATACTATGCACCCTTCTCTATGGGCAATAAGGTCTTCTAAGGGGTAACATAAACATTTAATATGAAGGTTTGGCCCTGTCAAAAAGTTCGCGAAGAAGCGCTACGCGTAGCTACACAAAGTGCACTTCGCACTACGCGAGCTATGCGTAGCACTTTGCGAACTGCGTAGTACCCTGTTCGCACTGTGCAAGATGTCGTTTTCAATGATTGCACAGTGCGAACAAGCATCCGGCACTGTGCAATCATTGAAAACGACATTTTGCACAGTGCGAGCTGTAGTTTTCTGCCGCTCGAGTAGATTTTTACTTGAGCGGCAGCTTTCTCAACGCGGACTGGTAGTTTCTCATCGCGAGCGGTCGCGAGCATACGCGACCACTCGCAATGAGAAACCTGACCTCCCCGCGTTGAGAATCTCACCGGGAGGTTTATTTTCCACGCTCGCGATCGCCTACTAGATGTTGCTGATTGTGAACGAGGAAAAAGTCTCGCCGGGATGTCATTTTGCTTGCTCACGGTCGCCGACATGATGTTGAGGACCACGAGCAAGCAAAAAATGACCACTGCACTACGCAACACTACGCTACGCGTGTTCGCACTGTGCTACGTGCAATTCGCGTAGTGTGAAGTAGCGCAAACTTCGCAAACTTAGCGAGGGTAGCGTAGTGCTTTGCCCAGGCTTAGTTCTTATGATAGCTCAACTTTGCAGTTGGAACGTGCATAGCCAGGCTACTGGTGGCAGACATTCATGTTTATATTATCACTGTAGCTGATGGCACAGTGGGTGCTGCAGTCCACTTGTGATATTTAACTTACAGGTCCTGGGTACACCTTGGCACCATACTAGAGACTTATAGGAGGGTTAAATATGCCAAACAGGAGCAAACCAATTTTACCATGTTTAAAGAAGGAGAAGCACAAGCACTTTACCACTGGTTAGCAGGAATAAAGTGCACAGAGGTCTATAGGCAGTACAAATAGGGTTCAGCAAAAAGGCAAACAATTCAAGGTGACCCTGAGGTAAGGGCATATTTTCAACATTTCCTTTGCCCCCAGTCTCTAGGTTTTTGTTCTCAACTGGCCATTGATGCTATCCAGCAGGCCACATGCTGAGTTGGTAGTCATCTCTTCAAAGACAAATAATCTTTCAATGGATCCAGTATCTTGCCTAACCTTTGCTACTCTCTATTCTCACACTGAAGTTTTCACCACACTTTTGGTTTTGTGGCTGCAGTCCCTCCAACACACAAACCGTGTTTAGCCCTTTAACACTCAATTTATATTTGCTTATTCATATAAAGCGACAACACACAGATCCTCCTCCAGCTCTTAATCATGAATAGGCTCTTTATTTAATGTGGTTCATATGTCTCCCAACTTCTCAGATCCCCAACTCTAAAGAACATTGACCTGTACCCATAGTAATAAGCGTCTGTCACACACAACCTAGGACAATAAGGATCATGGATAACATACTCGATCAACTAACGTGATAAAATAAGATTAATCCCAAGTTGAATCAACCAAACTCAAATGGGAGTGGATGGGCATGGTCATTAGCAGCATTAGAAAGGTTACACATCACGGCGTAGCCTCTCCTGCGTGTAGCTTCTCCAAAAATATGAGGTGGCTATCCTCATGGGGACATCCTTACCCTGTAAAATACTTAAGACATGGACAGATGAAGAAGGCTGATGGGTGCTGGCTAAGCTATGGATCCTATACAGAACTATAGTGGTTGGATCAATATATGCCCCCAACCCCAGCAAATCCAGTTTCCTAGCTCAACTCTTGAGGCTACTGTCCTCCCTTAGCAGAACGGCAGTGCTGCTGGGTGGTGACTGGAACCTGGCACCAGACTCTCCATCAGAAGGCTATGAGCGGCCGGCAAGGCAACCCTCTGGGGCTCCATGATGGCTGATACTGCAGCTGCGAACAGTAAAGACAGCACTGACCGAGACCTCCTAGAAAGGAAGATACACACCCTTATGACCCAATACCAGCCTCTCCTCAAATGACTAGAACCCGCCAAAATCTGACTCAACACCTATTTCGCGAATGCCACTGAGAAGGCCTTGGTCCAGCTGCAATGTCGGTGATATGGCCAGAGAGAAAAAAAGGGTAGACTCCTACACGCCCAATTTAACCAAATAGAATCCCAACTAGCCATAAAGGTGATACAGGATCCTCCTTCTGTGCCTTCCAATACACCTCAAAACAAGGGGCAATACTAGAACAAAGGAACACCTTCCTGGCACCCCCACACCTGACTGTACTCTCTGACGAGAGCTGGCCACTATTTTTGGGAGCCTTCCCCAAAGATGAGCTAGCCGATGCCATAGTGGCCCTCCGAATGTGCAAATCCCATGGGTAAGACGGGCCCCCGATAAATATTGCAAAGCAGGGAAAGGCCTCCTAGTCCCTCATCTTACTGAGGCGTTCCAGGAGGCTGAAGAGGCGGGCGCCATGGGGCCTATTTCTGAGAAAGCCTCTATCACCCTCCTTCCCAATGCGGGCAAGGACCCCTAGAAATGCACCAGTTACCACCCAATATCACTGCTTAACTTAGACACAAAGACTTTGTTCTGGGCCATAGCTCCCAAGACCACCTCTGGCCTCTATCACACCTAATGAGCCCTCACTTGACTTACTGTTCCTGATCTTTAACCATGCCCCTTTCTCCTTCCTCTATCCGGACATTGCCTGTTTCATTGCGGAGGAGAAACATTGTATCCTGACTTCTTTTGTTAATCTAATTCGTAGCCATGTTTGATTTTTAGGCGCAAGAGGCATAAACTTTAAACCACAGTGCCATCGGAACAACCATTAGCTATCACGGTTTCCCGCTTTATCAAACTCTGCTCCTCCTTCGGGAAACCAAATCTCCGCTTACCGCTACCGGTGTTCTGTCTCCCCCTCACGCTGATACTCCGTTTTGTTGGTGACAACGTATCCTTAATTACAGACTTTGTTCTCGAACTGCAAAGAACCTTGAGACCTGCCGTAAACTTTATTTTTGTTGAACTTACTACTCCGTTCATTTTTTAGGAACTGCACCTCTACACCAATGTGAATACGTTACAAAGTATTGATTCTCTTCCTGAGATTGTGCACAATTATGGACTTCAGGAAAAAAGGAAAAGCGTACATTTAAGGTGAACTGGCACCCTGCATTACTAAAGGACTGTCTTAACTTTTTGGATAATTGTGTTTGTGACATTATTTTGTGAGCAAGTTATCTAGGAGTGATGTTAACTCCAAATGTTCTTCACCTTAAACAAAGATTGGGAGAGTGATAAGTTGGTAAGTGGATTTTCCTCTTATGCAGGACATGCATTAGAACTGTCTTACTACTTTACTGCATAGAATTATTGAGAATCACTGATAGGTTTCCTTGTTCCCTTTCAGTTCCCAACGCCTCCTGTTCTCCTTCCTGATGTGACCTGTCTTTCTTTGCTGGGGGAAGAGTGGTGTGGCCATTTTCTGAATATTTCCTCATTTCTCCCCTAAGAAAGTGATTCTTGATCAAGTGTTGATTTGAACTCATCAAGACACTGTTTTCTGGGAGTATGAGGATCTCCTCCTCATTCCTGTGGATTCGGACCAGACCCAGGTTAGTGGTGGCTCTGCACCCGACACCACTGTGATCTGTTCCACTTACTCTTGTAATGCCCAACGCTAGAGAACTATTGGACGAACCTATGGTCCCTGCTCCACAGCCTCTGTTTCTTCCAATTCTCTCCTTCTTCACACCTTGTTGTTTTAAATGACTCCCCCGACCTCCCAGATCTGACAACCTATGAACACCATTGGCTGGAAACCAACCTTGCCGTGGCAAAGCCCTGCATCCTCTGACACTGGGGGCAACCCTCTATACCTACCATCAATGATTGGAGAATAGATCTCTACAGAGTAGCCAGCCACAAACGCATGAAGTCCAAACTTACAACAACCTTGACAGCTTCTAGGCGATATGGCACCCCTTTCTCACAACTCACAAAACAGCACTGATATAAGATGACCTACTCTAGGTCATCCACAGAGAAACACTCACTCCAGCCACCCCCTGATCTGACCCAACTCAGTCAGAACAACCAGAATTTCAACCCCCATAGTGATTCTAGTCCCATGTGCCTGCCAGGCTTCTCCCACCCCCTCACATGAGCTAACCACTCCCTGGGTTTGAGACCTGTAGTTACATACCTCACCCCCTGTTCTCACCCCCTGGAATTCCCACTACATGGCTCATTGTACTACAACAGGGGTGATTATTTATATTCCCTGTAATGGGCCCACGCCTCCGACCCCAGTACCCGTGCCACACAAGTGGGTCATTTCAATGCCTCAGAGCCCTATATGTACCTAGAAAGTTCTTCAAAAGTTGCATGTATAACGTCAATAATATGTACACAATGTGTGTAACCCATAAACCCCAATAAACAAGTGCTACAAAAAAACAGATCAATCCAGAATCTGGCCCTTGCTGCTTTCTGCTCAAGTCAGTGAAGCCTTCACAATTTCACCTATCTTTTATCCCACACAGTTGCTGCGAATGCCTTTGTCTCAGCGCAAATGGATGCTATAGCATGACCAGTCGCTTATTATTCAAGTTTATCTAACTATTTCAATGTCCCAAAATCATGTGGCTGACTGCAGCACTTCCTCTTTTCCTACTATTCGTTAGACACACACACACACACACACTGTTTTGTTAGTTTCATTTGCATTTAATGGTATTGTCTACTGAGCTCTTGTTTACACATTTTTGATTTATATAGAACTAATGGCGACTGTTTTAGTTCCATAATGTGCATACGATAGCCGTCTTCCTGGGCAGCTTTTTCTCTGCCTGATGTTTTTTCTGCTGTATTTCCTCTCAGGAGGAAATCATCATAATGCTCCATGTGGGCTCTGAAGATGGGATTCTTCTTCGCCTGTGGGCTTGGCTTTGACAGGAAGTGCCCGACATTGTGTACTTTGAGATGAGTTCCATATGTGGGGAGGGGTTCTGATACTAAGCAGCTACTTCCATCAATTTGGAATATTAGATTTCGCATTGACTTTTTCAGCACATACGTGTCTGTGTACGATTTTATACTGTGACGTGTATGTAGGTTACATTTAATTAAATAACTTAATGAAATTCGTTTTTAAACACGGCTCCTTCATTTAGGCATTACTGCCACAATTTTGTGTTTTTGGAAGTATGTACTAAATGTATAAATGTATAGGCTATTCTATTTAATGCAACTCTGTCACTCTTGATAGAGGATAAGTAAGAGCTTTTCAGAGTCGAGCCTCTCCTTCCTTAAAAGTCTATAGATCCTCTGTTTACGAGGCTGTATCATCTTCCATGGAGGCAATATAAACGAGCATTTTGAAAACTGTATCTAAAGCGACAGTGAATCCCACTCATCCTGTGTCTAGAAGTCAAGAATTTGTTACCTGAATTTACACCGCAGGGCCACACTGTACCTTAGTTGTTTATTATCTGCCCTCCTTAACCCATCTGCCACCTCTGTGTGGATGATCTGCAGGGGTCACACTGAAAAGAGAAAGTAGAAAGGACAACACCAGTCGATTCAATCAAGACTCAGGAAAATTGGCATCATGGTTCTATAAGCATGAGTGAATGAGGGAAAACAGAAATAAACTACGAATTCTGTGTGACACAGTCTGATTACTCAATAAACAACTTACACAGTATATCATCTCTCTCAATTGTGTATGTGTGTGTGTGTTTTATGCTGCATTGTAGTAAGGTTTTCTTGCAATATGCTTTATTTATCTAAAATGTTTAGTAAATCTCATACCTAGATATTGAAAGGGGTCCCTCACTATTTTGGTAATCCTACAATTCCTATTGGCTAATGTAACTTGGGAATTGAAACAAGCTCAGTTCACATGATATGGGTTACTAATTTTTACAGTGATTTGCATGTTCTCAGTAAATTATTACAGCAAATGCTTTATAATTAAGCAGAGAGGCATAATAGTGTCATTTCAGGAACTTTGCGTAAAATGGGTAAAGTGGAATTGCTGAAAAATTGTGAATTATGCAGAGTAATTAACATTTCGTCCAGGCCTATTTCTATGCTTAACTGTATTAGGGAATGGCTATACCTTAGCAATATCGCTGTATACCCAACTCTTTGCATTTTCATATGGAACTTCTAATTTCTGAAAACAAAACACACAAAGAATGAGTACAACCAATATATGTTCACTAACACTTCTCCGTTTGACTTGAATACTAACACAAGCTTTGACACTGTGCACTTACCTATGGAATGTTAATAATTTTCTGAAAGATATTTTTACAGTCAATATTCTTTCACTTAACATTAAAAGTATGCAAAGTCGATATTTTGTTACTCAATATTTTTTCCACAATATTTTGTAGTGTGACTTTTTTTTGTTTATATTTTTATCGTACCTCTGACTAGCTGAATACATTCCTGGATTTCTAATGTCCTTCAAAACAAATCCACAGGACAACAATGGGTCTTGCCAAGGAAATCCGAGATACATGTAGAAAGGTCATCACGATTACATGGCAAAAACACTGGTGCCATGTGGAAGGTTTTAATCAGATTTTCAAGACGGCTTTCATCTCTTCAGAATATGCTAAAGTTTATGTGGTGCTGGGAATAGTAGTTTATTGTCAGAAGGCTCCCATGTAGTACGTACTCCATGCATACACACTCTCAGTCTAAAGGCTTCACTCAGAAATGACCATCAGCCTTTCTTTCAAAATCACTCCTCCAGACTCATGAACTTCCAAGTTGTAAGCAATAACGCTAGCCCTGCTTCCTGACAAGGTCTAGTACATTGTTTCTTATAGCACTGATTTGCCCTCATCCTGATAACCATTTTTTTAGGTGCAATAGGCCCTTATCATGCTTTCCCACAAAGAATTATTGTTTTTCAACCATAAATCAGAAAAAGGTCACTGCCCACCAAGGGAATCATTTACAGAAAGATATTTGAAAACTATTTACTTGAATTATCTGTCCAAACAGTGACAGTAGCAACTAAATTAAAACATAACTGTAAATATAATTGATAGAGGAATTAATCCTACAAAACAGGTGCGCACAAAATCGAGATTGAATATAACTCCTTGTATCCAATATATATAATACATGGGTACAAATCGCATAATTCCATACACACATGAACCTTGTGAACCAGATCAAATTCTATGTGTAAATGGTAAGATCAAAGTTTAATGTATATAGAGTCCATGCTGATTGATATTAATATCTTTACACGATGAAGACTGACCATTTAAACAAAGAAGTTCAAGCAGATTCACATGGAAAGATTTGAACTTGGCGTCGATGTGTCGGTCTCTTTCGTTATTAAACCTTGAGACCATCATCAGGACCACCACGGTAAATTGGAAATACAAAGATACCCCTCATGAACTAAAAAAGCTTAAGAATATAAATTGATATTAAATATATCTGTATGCCTGTACATATTCACAGTGCCATACACACACGTGACTTGGAAAACAAAGATAGTGGTTATGTGCCCCAGTGGAACCAATATTGATAAAACACAAAATGAACGAAAATACCAATAAAGTGATAGAAACCAAAATAAATCAAAGAGACTATTACTTACTTTATAAAGTAGTAATGATAGCCCTCACAATAAATGATGTGGTCTATGATGTCTATGGACCAAAAAATCAAGATCAAGATAAATAAATGCATAATCACTAAAATGCATTAACTACAATGTCTGATAAAGAACCTCACCTGTATCCTAAATTAATCAATAGCAAAGTGGAAGAACCACCCAAAAAAAAGGCAGGTGGACAAATTTTGAGCAGAGCTGAAAATATAATAGTATCCAAAATCAGCGAGTTTGACTAAATTTTAAACAAACTATTTGGCAGACAAAATGGGGAAACTCATCACCAATGAATAAATAACCAGCACATGGGTAGTCTCACAGGTTTAGTCACTATCAACCATTTAAAGCATTCATTTCTGTATTTATGCATTCCCGGCACCAAAACCAGTCAAAAAGACTAGAATGGAAACAGTAGCGGCCATGTTTGGTGAAGGTATAATAATTTGCGGTCAAAACTACTTATGGACTGCAAATGTGCAAGACTCCTTTAGATTTGTTAAGATTAGGACAAAATAAGAGTCAGATGTTTATACAGTACAATTAACTAATGAATGTTAGGGCCGGCCCCAGTATCATCATCACTCGATGATGCAGTGATATTGTTAAAACGGTGGTCATCTTAAAGAGCAAAAGAATAAATGCCAGAGAGAATTTCTCATTGCTCTTGATGACCATATTAATAATGGCCACGGTGCACAATAACTGATGCAATATTAAATAATAATACTCACTTATAGAGTTCTCAACAAATGATTTTCGAGATTCGAAGAATTTTAGTTGTTACAGTGAGAGACCATCTTGATACATCTGTAAAATATACCATTCAACAACTTTGGAGACCACAGCAATGAATTTCTAAAAGTCATGGCATCCTAATATATATATATATATATATATATATATATGTATATATATATATATATATGAGAAACACCAGGGGCATGGAGCACTCACGGGATGCTGCTGATTAAAAGAGTAAATGCATTTCGGCGCAATGCCTTCTTCAGTACTCAGTAACGTGCACCACAAGTTGTTCATGTTTCAAAATGCGTTTTATGGCAATTTCATTGGTTGAAAAAAATCATAGTCAGCAACAAAGGACTGCCCTCAATGTTCATTCTAAATGTCAGTATAACTGGCTGCCATATTTGCGTATATATATATATATCCTACCCTCGTTGCAGTTTCGTATTCTGTGCTTGATACTGGTAGGATTTGTGCACTGGGGAAATTACATCCTCCATCGGCCCCGGCTCGGAGGGAGCCGCAACGCTTCACCAAGGTACCGAAGTACCATAAATCTAGCTGCGGCATCCAGCAGTGTGTGACCCTTGTTGCAGCTTCAGATCCTGTGCCCTGTTGCTGATGGGACTTGTACACTGGGGAAACTACAGCCACCATGGGCCCCGGCTCAGAGTGTGCCATGACGCATCACCAGGGCGTCGAAGCACCAAAAAGCTAGCTGAGGCGTCCCACAGTGCAGAGCCCTCATCGCAGCTTCAGATCCAGTGGCCTGTTCCTGGTGGGACTTGTGCACTGGGGAAACTACATCCCTCATCGACTCAGGCTCAGAGGGAGCCAGAAAGCATTACCAAGGTGCCGGAGAACAATAAAGCTAGCTGAGGTGTCCTGCAGTGCTGGATGCAGGCGGGTCGCGTCAAAGCATGGCCCAGGCGAAGACTGGGCCAAGAGCGAACCCGTCTGCTCCTGTCTGTGTACGCACGAGGCTGGGCTAGGTCCTCTCTCGGAGCTTCTCAATCCCATGAGCCTACTTGAAAATGTAGTTGGCACTGTGGAGGATACATTGTTGAGAGCAGACGGTGGCTAACCTGACAAGCCTGAGGTACTGTCTCCCAGTGTTTTATGCCTGTATCTAACTGCATTTGAAGTGCTGCTTTAGGTTGGAGCAGTCACGCCTCAGGAGATTTTTATCGGACTATATAAGACTGTTGGATACTGGACATGGGCAAAAAGAAAGTAGTGTGTGGTTCTCCTGTTTCCACCCCCCCCCCTGTAAAAACAATATCAACGTTAGAGAGCTCAGTCAGTGCTTTCAGTAATGACTGAGCGCAGGCTTTCTATAAACCATTGAGGGGAAAGGTGGATTGGTCTGGGCCTGGGGTTATCTTTTCCCTCCCTGGATTTTAACACTTGTGATTTTAGCTGTATCCCCAAATGCCATTACCAATATTTGCTTAAAACCATAGTATAGATGTACCACCTACAGTTGTTTCAGCAAGTAATCTGGATGTTCACAATGTTGCAAAGGCTTTGCTGAAGCATCCTAGACGTTGCAAGAAGTGTAAGCAAAAAGGAAACCCCACTACACAACACACTGACACAGCACAAACACCAGAATCAGTTGTAACTAGTCTTCCATCTGAATTTTTGTTGCCTTTATCTGAGAAGAATTAGCTGTCCAGCACAATAGGAGATTTATTGGAATCGCAGTTAGAAACGTTCTTAGGAAAATTTTGTGTGGCATTTAAAACTGAGCTTTCTGACATGATCTCTCCTCTGTTTTACAGAGAAGAGGCTATTGAAGCTAAATTGACACCTCTTACTCTTAAACTCAGTTCTTTGCCCCACATATAAACACCTTTAATAGTGACCCTACATGACCTCTTAGTTTGATGCCTGGAAATAAAATTACAATGGAGGTTGGTAGCGCACGTGTGTTTGTAGCACCCGTTCCCCTTGGTACTTCTGTGGGTCATGCTCAGATAAGCCAAGTCTGTGCATCATGTAGAAAGGGCGCAAGCTCTTATGGGCCATCAGTTAATTTTTTTGCAGAAGGGGATTAAGGACAATAGTAATATCTCCCTGTCCTTTATGATTGACCCAGTTATATATCTTCCCCCAGCTGCCTGTCTGTATGTGGTTGCATTGACAGGTGCTCCTCCATTGAGAAAAGACCAGCAAGAATCTTATGAAGAACCATATAATAAAACATTGGACTGGTTAGTTCGTACTAGGGGATTGTCCTTTTCCAAATCAAGAGATAATCTGATGGTCAGGAGATGTACATGAGTGGGACCAAATCCCCCAAACAACTATGGTGACTACATCGTGGTGAATTTTAGGTACCCAAGGCTGGCTCACAAAATGCTATTTCATCGTGATTGAGGCACTCTGTCCAGAAGCTCAATTGCTTTGGTTCCTTTAGGATATTTTTAATAAACCTCTTTGTTATCAAATACAACACATTTGTCCTTCTTTGCTGCCTCAGAAAATTTGCACTTGGAATACTGGTCTCCTCTCTCACTTGGAGACAACCAACCACCACTGGTATGTTCCAATACACCAACAAGAGATATATTCCGAAGTGGCACTGCTTTGATGGGTCCTTTAGCGAATTCTGCTAGCATTTGTGCAATACCTATAGCTAATAGATTAGAAGTAGTCTCCTATTTGGATTGACCAGCGAGTTTAAGGGACCATGGCTCTCTCATCAATGAAGGCACCATGCAGAATCAAGTTAGAATCCCTTCTCCTTAATTCAAACAGTATAGAATTATCTCCATACTGAGATAGAATGGCAGGTTTAAGAAGCAAAATTGCTAATAAAGACTGGTAGGCATTTGTCTCAAAGTACAACATAATTAACACTACAGGAAACTTGGCTTACAGATGCACCACACTTTGAAGGGTATGTTTGTTATTCCTGCCCAGCAACTCCGTCACTAAGAGAACGAGCTACGGGTTGTTTAGTTATACAGATCAGTTTAAGGCTTCAGGTAGAGTTGACACTGAACAAATGTGCTACGCCTTCCTTTTTGGCAATAAGACTCTGTATTCCCCGTACACGTATTGTTTCTATCTGATACATTTTTATAATAGTGATTTTAGTTATGCTGCCTTCACTCATTTTACCAGATTATTTAGTTTTGTTGCTAAATTGCAATCCTTTGATGCCAATAAGCACACACAACCGCATTATTTTTTGTGCTGTGATTTTAATGCTAAGCTACATGGGTGTCTACGTCACCCAGGCGAATCAGCTCAAGGGACCGTTACTATTTTAAACTCCAGGGGGACCACATCTTTTAATTATTTAGCTGCTAATGGGCTGGTTAATCTATTTGAAGAATTAGGAGTGATTGATATGGCTTTACTTATAGAGGGGCTGGGAAAGCCTCAGTTATTGATTATATGTTTGTTATTTCTGACTTTGTATCATGGTTTCTTAAAAGAGAGATTGTACCCACAGACTGGGGGGGGATCACACTGCAGTGTGCGCCTTTGCTACATTGCTGATTAATAGATATCAATGTAATGCTAATTTAGCTTCTATCACCCAGCACTACACAGTTGGCTTAAGATTGGTCTGGTGGCTCAGTAACCCAATTGAAACAGTGACTACACTGATCAAATCTTATTTAGGTATATTTGTAAACTGCTTGTCGGTGGGTGACCATGAGATGAACATGCAATACTATAACAGTCTGGCATATATCATCAGGAAGACATTGTTAAAGCCAATTTCTTTACATGACGAGAACTCCCGGTGGTTTAGTGGGTCTTGCTCCACGGCCTATCATAGGCACAGAAAAGCACTGCATGCCCATCCCAGGGTAGCTACTGAGATCCAACAGGCTCGACAGGAATATAAAGTTGCTATATTAAATAGGAAGAAGAAACTCTATAAAAGGGATTGAGAATTATTGGAATGAGCAGCATCTGGGAAGGATAGCCAATTTTGGGCTCTGGTAAAATGTATAAGACTTAGGATTTCTTCCCCTAACCCTCTGATGCTCAACAGTATTTCTGGGACAGATTGGGCATCCCTTAATACTTCTATTTATTATATTGAGGAATACCCAACCCTGTCTGCCTTATTACATTCAAGAATACGTAATTCCTAGCCTCTTCTTATATCTACACAGGAAGTGGATTTAGCCATGCAGCATAGTATAGGTGGGAACGCCCTAGGACCAGATGGCATCCCCATTGACCTGTTGAAATGTTTGCCTGACCTATGGAGCCATTTGATCGTCAATGTTTTCAATCGGTGTGTAGCTTCTGATATACCAAAATCTTGGGTATTATCGACGATTGTGCCCATTTTTTGAAAGGTGCTTGTATGTCCCCTAACTCTTATGAAATGTATAAGACCTAGGACTTCTTTCCCTAACCCTCTGATGCTCAACAGTATTTCTGGGACAGATTGGGCATCCCTTTATACTTCTATTTATTAGAATGACATGGATTACCTTAACGTTTTTTTAAACTCATTGTTCAGAAACTGGCCAGTGTTTTTGCTTGAAAAGTTAAGGACACGAATACAGAGCCAGAAAGGAACCCATTTCAAAGTCTGTTTTAAATTACTACAAGGTCTGGACCCCGAGGGACCCGGCCCACTTAACGCCCTGGTGACCACCTAAAAATGCCATAGCTCTCAACAACAGATTAATGTAAACCTGCTCGTGCTTTGTCGCTCACTCCTTTTCCCTCCACCCCACAATCAGGAGATGTGACCCACCAGAGAATAAGAGCACAATGATCGAAAACCATATATTTCTCTGCAAATACAATGTTCTGTCAACAAAGCACAATCTCATGGTGTAGAATGCTACTGTTTGATACTGCCTTAAGCTTCCTGCACTGTATTGTATCCAGCACCTCGTCAGGGGTATAAAGCGCTACACAGATGCAATCTCGATTACACAGATTTCGTGTATGTATTTTGCGTCAGTCTTTGTACTGTTTGTGGAAAAAACAAGATTACAAATATTAGAATGCAATTGCAACAGCATTTTTATATAGCTCGCAGCTCAGCATTTTGTGAAAAAGGAACGTGATAAATGCAACCTTCCTTGTTTGTTTCCAACATTGTAACACTTCAACAGATTATGGTTTTTCCAATGCAAGATTACTACGCCTGTGTCTCTAAATTTAGCTAATGCTCTTTGAGAGTATCTGTAAATCCCGTTTGTTCTAGACTCCCTCACAAAGAAGAGTCTCCACAGCGTTTTACTGTGTCACCCCTGCCGCTGGGGCGAGTGTCACTTTTTTGCTCGATACATATTCTCGAGCTCAAGTTTCACTCCCACTAGTTGAACAACCCTAATTTTATCTTTAGACCTTGGTATTCACACTTAGAAAACTAGTAGAATTAACTGATGCAATGTACAATAAGACTGTAAATAAAAGAGACTGGTGAGGAGTCGTGCATTAGAGTGTGCTTATGCGCGCCATTGGGCTCAACAGATGAGCTGCAAAGCCAACACATGTGGTAGGCATAAACTAAACTACGTGCATGCGTGAATGCGCAATGGGGACCCAGGGGGAGCATGGCGCGAGCCGGTATCCCCCTGGGGTCTTTCGCGCGGTGGAACAATCCACGTGGCGCGATAGGTGCAGGTATGTTGAGGGGCAGGACTTGTAGGTAGGTATTAAATAAGTGTGCTTTTGGCAGGAGGGCACTTTTTGAGCTTAGGTAACGGTGATAGCTTTTGTTGACGGGCTCATTTCCTGTCAGAGAGTTTGTCACCTTTAGTGTGGAGTAGTTTGGTAATTTTGGGAATATACTATGGCGGAGGGTGAGGCAGAGCGTGATGCACTGCGCCTTGTTTGTGCTGCGGGTCGTGAGGACCTTTTGAGGCCCGGTGTATCTGCTGCTCTGGTGGCGCCCGAGAAGGTGGCGCGAGGAGTTTCAGAGGTGGTGGCGGCATGTTTGCCGTCGCACAGGCAAGCTCCGCTGACGCTGCTGAAAGGTGAACGTGTGGCGGGGATGAAGCAGAGCCGTGGCCGTCCTTACCTGCGGAGCAGCGGAGACAGGCTGACAACGTTGCGATGTTTCTCGGCTTCAGCTGGAGAGGCAGGTCAGTTTATGCAGTCTCCGCCCCTTGTGTGGATCGGGTTAGGAGAAGAGCTTCACTGAGGGGTGGGGCTGCCTCTCGGAGACATTCTGCTTCGCTACTTCGGGGAGGGATGGAGCGGGGCGGGGTTTCACAGGAGGGACAGCAATTTCTCTCTCTTTGCCTGCCAGCCACTCTTCTACAAAACCCAAAGGGAAGGTTAATGTGTTCACGAAGCGCCCCTTTTTTAGTATGGGAGGCGCGCAAATTGATATAGCGCCTCAAGTGGTTTTAGGCAAGCGCTCTGCTTCCTTAATGGTCTATTCAAGCGACAGTGGGGAAGATGTTTTAGGGGATCAGGTATTGTTCCCTGCACCCAAACAAGTGGAGAATAAGCAGTCATTCAGGAGTTTCAAATTACCTGGGACAGTATTGGTGGGGGACAATTCTGTTGTTGTGCAGTCCCCTGTGACCAGAGGCCCCCCGGTTGTAAATCTCAGTTGTCAAGTGGGGATTCGCTTGCGACAGGACATTTTGAGCACACAGAGTCATCAGTGCACGATTATGCGCATGAGGAGTTTGAGGTGGTTGAGTATGTTCCTGACAGTGAGCATGCTGCTCCAACTCCTGAACAATTAGGGTTTTTTTCTGGGAGTGAGTTTATTTTTCCTACATCTCGCTCTCCTCCAGGTCAGCCTCCTTTTAATTTTGATTTATCTTTTGGGCCTCAGACTGGGCAAAGGGTGTGGGTGGAGCATTCTAACGCCCCGCTGGCTACGGGTGGCAGCTCTGAACCGCGGGCTGGGGGGATCAGTTTGGAGTTCTCAGCGTTTTCAGGCAGGAGCGGTTTGAATGTGTCAGCATCTGCAGGATCACAGACAGCGACTGAGTCTCCAGTCTTTTGCAAATGGAGCATTTTGCGGCTTTTGGTAAAAAATTAGTAGGCACACAAGGAGGATTTTCAGTGTACAGCCGGGCATTCGGAGCGGATGCCTGAGACCAATTAGAGGTTGTTTGATGGGGGTGTGGGGGATGGGAGACTGCCTGGAAGTTGTCACACTGAGTTGGAAATAAATGAGGAGCAATGGGATTATGGGGATGATTATGATGATCTTGACAAAGGGGATTTGGGGGAAGGAATTGTTGATGGTAATGTACATTTGATAATGCACGATAATGTGTTTTCAAAGGGTGGGTCAGGGGTAACCAATGTTATTAGTGTGTTGCAGAAGTCAGGGGCGGACAGCGCAATGGAACAAGAACAGCGACACAGTCATCGCCAGCGTGATGATCCCAAAGAATTTCAGAAACGCTCCGCTCAGTTACCGTCAGGTAAGCCACATTGGTGGGCTTCTTGGTCACAACCCTTGGTTGGCAAGCGCAATACACGTTCTTTGGGTGTGGGTGATTCCTCATTGTCTGATGCTTTGGGGGTGACTACTGGGGAGGGTGTTGTAAATTGCGGCTGCACAGTCTCCTACTGGTAGTAGCGTTGCTGTGGTAAACAAGGATTCAAGTCAAGATAAAAAGGTTGATGGTGAAATTAATTCCAGTAATGTGCAGGTGGGGGAAGTTAATATTAATATTCGTAAGAAGCTCCCTTATATGGGTATAGCTAAGCCATAGGGGACACATCTTTCAGATAAGACAAAACAAAGGATTTGGCAGCACAAGTTTGTTGATGCGTTTCAACTACTTCATAGGGACATTCAGGCTAAAGAAGGGTCCAAAGAAGAGGAATGGGAGCTTGCTAAACGTCCCAGGGTCCTCAAGAACATCAAGAATTGGACGTCAGCATTCATGATCTACGCAAGTGTATATTGCGAAAAACATCAAGATAGGGCAGTTGCCATGTTAAAAAACATGGACATTATTCGTAAGGTCCAAATGCACTTTGGTGGTTTTGCGTGGCTCAGCTACGGTGATTAGGGCCAGGGTCAGTATATTCCACGATAAACCTTGAGGTGACGTTGATGCGGAGCTTTGGCTTCAGTGGATGTCCTCTATCCAACCGCCTGCAACGACACATACAGCAAGTGGTTTACCAATCACATACCGGCCCTTTCAGCCTCGCCCCGCCCAAATCGGGGCGGGTTGGTTCGTTAGAGGACAGTTTCCAGTATCCGGAGCCTGTTGGAATTTTAACCGGGGTCTCTGCACCAGACATGTTTGTAGATTTAAACATGAATGTCCCCAATGTGGAGGAAAACATGCCATCACACAATGTTTCACCAATCTAAGGTTTGGGGAGCAAGGGAGATTTCAAAGGGGACGGGGCTCAGTTTTTTAACCTATGCCAAAGGGCTCATACCCCAATTAGGCTGTCGATTCTTGAATCATGGCTGACTGAGTACCCAGATTCAGAGGTTGCCTCCAAACTTTATTGGGGATTCAGGGACGGTTTCAAGATTGGTTATCAGGGCCCAAGGTATAATCGATGGGCTGATAACCTGAAATTTGCCAAGGAGTCACCATAGATTGTGCAAAAGAAATTGGATGCGGAATTGAAAGCAGGCAGAATAGCGGGTCCATTCTGGCAGTGCCCCCTGATAAACTTGATTGTGTCGCCTTTGGGCTTTGTACTCAAGAAAGTGGCTGGGGAATTTCGTTTAATTCACCATCTATCTTGGCCAGAGGGTCAATCCATTAATGATTTCATTTCTCCTGCTGATTCTAATGTGTCTTATGCCTCAGTAGATGATGCATTAAAATTGGTAAGGATGGTTGAGACTGGGGCTGAATTAGCGAAGAGCGATATTCAGTCAGCTTTTCGCTTATTACCAATATATCCATCGGATTTTGAGCTTTTGGGCATGTTTTTTAATGGAGCATTTTACGTAGACAGAGTTCTCCCTATGGGCTGCTCAGTGTACTGTGCTCTTTTTGAGATGTTTAGTACATTTTTGCAATGGTGCTTTACCAAGAGAAGCAGTCATAAATATTTGCCATTATCTGGATGACTTTATGTTCATTGGAGCCACACATTCAGATCAGTGTAGTAGGGCTCTAGGCATTTTTCAGGACATGGCTAAAGAGTTGGGTGTCCCGCTGGCTCCAGAAAAGATTGAGGGTCCTAGCACCAAACTCACTTTTCTGGGTATCGAAATCGACACACAGGATATGATGGCTCGTTTGCCGACTGAAAAGGTCCAAGAAATCAGGTCCTTTTTGTTGGGTGTAATCGTCAAAGACAAGATTGAGCTCAGGCAGGTTCAGCCCTTACTGAGCTATCTAAACTTTGCCTGTCGGGTGGTCAGGGCAGGTAGGACTTTTTGCAGATGTTTGGGGATGGCAATGTCAGGAGCGTACCTTCCTCACCACAGGATTAGAATTTCTAAGGCCATCAAGGAAGAACTCTTTATTTGGCTAAAGTTTTTGGAAGATTTTAAGGGAGTTTTCCTCTTTTTTGTGGAGGACAATTCCATTTGGCAGATCCAAATTTTTTCAGATGCGTCTGGGGCCCATGGATTCGGTTTGTTTTGGGAGGGCCGCTGGTGTGCAGAAAGGTGGCCCCCTCATTGGCTTCAGCAAGGTCGCAGTATTGCCTTTCTTGAATTATTACCTCTGATTGTCGCTTTGCTGGTTTGGGGGGAGGAATTTCGGGATAGATATGTGCTTTTTCACGTCGACAATATGTCTGTGGTAAATCTTATTAATAATCAAAGAGCTAAAGATCAACATGTGTTACGCCTGTTGCGGGTTTTCATGTTACAGAGCCTTGAATTGAATATTGTTTTCAGAGCAAGGCATATTCCGGGCATTAACAATTCTATAGCAGACGCTTTGTCTCGCTTTAATTGGCAGAAATTCCGCAGCTTGGCGCCAGGGGCAGACAGCCTCAAAACTCAAATTCCGCAGAGCACCTGGGTGCTGGGGGATTGAGGATCGTCAAATTAGTGGAAAAATCTATAGCTCCTTCTACCAGATGAAGCTATCAGCAGGCTTGGAGCGAATTTTTAAGTTATGCAAACTCTCAAAGTTTTGGTGTGAACTTAGATGGTAACAAACATTTCATTCTACAGTTTGTGTTACATTTGATTAACAAGGGCTTGTTTTACACGACCATATCTGGGAAATTGACTGGGATTTCTTTTTATGGCCAATTACCGTGGGGTCAGGACCCTGTGGAGGATGTTTTGTTAAGAAGAATGTTGAAAGGTTTTAGCAGAGAACATACTTATTCTTTGCCATTACGTGAACCAGTTACTTTTGCACTATTGCAACAGTTGTCACAATTACCAGTTTGCTGTTATGCTGTTTGGGAGGTTTCTAGTTTTAGATTATGCATGATCTGGTTATTCTTTAGTGCTTTCAGGGTTTCCAAATTATTGGGCTTGAGGGATCAGATGGGCATTCAGATTAGCGAGGTTCAGTTACACGGTAACAAACTGAGGATCTGGTTGAGGAGGTCAAAAATCGACCGACTGGGTAAAGGCATGTGGGTTCATTTAAATAGCAGCGGGTTAATGGATTGCTGTCCTTTGAGGGAGTGGGAGTCGTTCTCTAAATCTACTAGTTTCCGGCCTGGTGTAATATTTTCTCGTTCGAGTGGGACTAAGATTTCTTGTGCCCATTTATCGGCTGTGTTAATCAATCAATCAATCGATCAAACATAGCATTTGTAAAAGCGCACTACATACCCGTGAGGGTCTCAAGGCTAAGGAAGGCATTGGTTAAACTTGGCAAAGACCCTTTATTGTTTGGGACACACTCTTTTCGTATTGGGGCGGTTACTGAATTGGCCTGGTTGGGTTGGGATTGGGAGGATATCAAAAGGATTGGGTGGTGGAAATCAGCCTGTTGTACTTGTTATGTCAGGAAATGAAGTTTTTATTTGTACATTGCTTCCTTCTAATTTAGGTTTTCCGTCTAGGTTGGGTGAAGGGTTCATTGTCCACATAAATGTGTATCTGGATAGTGGGACACTCTTTCATTAAATGGGCAGCCGTCTTTGCTGAACAGCAGATATATGGCAGAGCACTTAGACTTCCAAGCAAAGGGCACGAAGTTGTCTGGAAAGGAAAAGGTGGGCGGGTTTGTTTCCCACGTTAAAGGAGCTGTCTTCTGCACAAGGCTTTCCTGACATGCTAATTATACATTTAGGTAAAAATGACTTAGTGCCTTTGTGGGGTTTATCCCTTATTAAGCAGATGAAGTTGGACCTTGCAGTACTAAAGAACAATTGGGCGGGCACATGTTTTGTGTGGACAGAGTTTATTTATTGACAATATTGGAGGGGGGCACGTAATCACGCTGCGATTGAAAAGGCCATCTTAATCGGGTGATGAAAGTTTTTTGCCAGGCTATGGGTATTAAAGTTTTATCACATGACAACATCACAGGTGCTGAAGATCATCTTTTCAGAGAGGATGGTGTTCTTTTATCACAGCTGGGTCAAGCGTATTATTTATTGGAGATGAGGGATTTACTGGCAAATTTTTGGAACGAAAATCCATGGTGCAATAAAAGTGTTTTATAAATTTCTCTTTCAGCAAGCATTTGGGTGGGACCAGGAAAACTGTGGTTTTCCTGGGTGGTGCTTTTTGTGGGGGTTTGGATAGTCTGGAGTGGGCTTATCCATCCCTCTGGGGTGGGGGGGGGGGGAAGGTCAATAAGCAAAGGAGGGGAAAGGAAATGATGGGATTGTTGCATTACATGGGGTGTATTTCTGCAAATTTTGTTGAAACTATTTGGGATTATTATGATAAAATGTTTTTGGGATTTGGTTGAAGCATACTGCAAAAAGGGGTTGATCTGACAATGATTGTTTATAGCTTTTGCATAAGGAAAATATTTGTTTTACCTGTCTTAATAAAAGTGACCTTTTCTGCTAAGACAATAGCAGTGAGTGGATTGTTGTTATTGCGCGATGGGGACCCAGGGGGAGCATGGCGCGAGCTGGTATCCCCCTGGAGTTTTTCGCGCGGTGGAACAATCCACGTGGTGCGATTGGTGTAGGTAGGTTGAGGTGCAGGACTTGTAAGTAGGTATTAAATAAGTGTGCTTTTAACGGGAAGGCACTTTTTGAGGTTAGGTAACGGTGATAGCTTTTGTTGACCCACCCACCCACCCTATATATATAAAAAAAAAGTTATATGTCACTATAGGACAGGTAACAGTTTTTTCCTTTTTAAAAGTTTTTCTTTGCTAGAAGGCGCTTTTTGGGGGGTTGGATAGTCAGGAGCGGGCTTATCCATCCCTCTGGGGTGGGGGTGGGGGAAAGGTCAATAAGCAAAGGAGAGGAAAGGAAATGATGGGATTTTTGCGTTATGTGGGGTGTATTTCTGCAAGTTTTGTTGGAACTATTTGGGTTTATCATGATAAAATGTTTTTGGGTTTTGGTTGAAGCATAATGCAAAAAGGGGTTGATATGACAATGATTGTTTATAGTTTTTGCATAAGGAAAATATTTGTTTTACCTGTCCTTATAAAAGTGACCTTTTCTGCTAAGACAATAGCAGTGAGTGGATTGTTGTTATTGCGCGATACATGCTTTCTCCTGTAACCGTAAGTGACCTGAATTCAAACATCGCTGAACTGTGATTTCAGATCGATGAGCCGCCATTCATTGGACCGGTGGTGTTTATTTTCACAGTTGCATGAGCAGCTGTTAAAAAAAGCCGCCTCAAAAGAAAATGAGATGCACAGTTATGCTTTTTGCTCTCTGAGGGGATGGTTCAAACTAATATATAAATATGTAGTGCCATTTTTGTCATCCATCTGCGAGTAAATTTGTTTTGAAGAATAGCATGCAATAATTTTGAGTGTCACAGATTGCGTTAAAAAATGATAATTTTGTCATCGATTCCTATTACATCACCCATTAGCACGTGCAATATTATTTTGTTGACCCTAAGTGAGGCCTAGATCTTAGGAAATGGAGTTCTGGAAATGGTAAACATTTGACAGAGGAAACTTGACATTGTGAGGGCTGGGCACCAGCAGCAAGGACTTGTGTAAGGGCACGACTAAGAGAGCACAATGATAGGCAGCCAATAGGCTTTAATTGGTCAACAATGCTAGAAATTAGAAGAGTGCCAAAAGTTTGAACTTGGCATTTCAGACCATTTTGAAGTCAGACAGTCACACATGTGACACGCTTATGAATTTGGAGAATTTAAATAAATTGCAGGTAGAAATTCTGAAAGAGTAGATTTTGAAGACAAATATAGTAACAAACCCACTTTATGTGCACTGTAAAATATCCCACAAAATTAAGGTTTTTAAGTTTATCATCCTTGCAAAACATCCACAGTATTGTTATTAGATTCACTGTTGAGAATAATGTGCAGTGCCAGTAGGGCTGGTAGGCTAACAAGAGGAAAAAACAACAGGTCTCATAAACTACTAATGAGCAGTAGCAGCACAAAAAGTACTTTTTCACTTTTAGACAGCACCAGAATCTTTCAGAAGGGCTTCCAGACTAGTTGATAGAAAGTACCAACACCTCTTCACAGGGGGGAACAACCTTTACAACGCAACTTTTACAACGCACTACCATTACAACGAAACTGTTACAACGCGAGTGCATTGACAACGCAGGACATTACAACGCAAGTCTTTACATCGACTTGCACTAGATGGCGTGCTAACATTAAAAATAGTGTAGTTTACTATCCCAACACCTTCCCTACTGTTACGTGGACTGGAGTTGGAATAGTAAATTACACTTTTTTAATGTTAGCACGCCATCTAGTGCAAGTCGATGTAAAGACTTGCGTTGTAATGTCCTGCGTTGTCAATGCACTCGCGTTGTAAAACTTTCGTTGTAACAGCATGCGTTGTAACGTCATACATCCCTTCACAGGCCTTACCTGATAGAGGTTTAATAGGAAAGAGATGAGACTTGTCTGCTGGAGTGCCATGTCGTTAATGGACAGTTGCGGCACATCACATGAATTCGGTCATGTTTGATATGGCAACAAGCTACCAAGCGAACTACCACTCTCCACCTATAGTTTGATGTGTGGGGCTTTAACCCCCCTTCCCATAATAATACTATATGCAGGCTACATTAATGCCCCCCTTAATGTCAGTCTGCACTTTCTTGGCACAACCCACTCCTCTCCCATTAAATTCCCCTTCACCTCACTCCCTGGTATTCCACTTCACTTTATGATTATGATTTCCCTTTGCACCAGGAGCCCTTCAGGTTATCCACATGTGCCATGCATGATGACTCTCCTCTTGTAGGGGAAGAGTATGAATTGGGTCTGGATTAACAGGAAGTGAAATTGACTCCAAACTAAAGTCAAATAAACTACCTTTTCCCTCTGGGATTTTGTATGATAGAACAGAAATTGTAGGTGTGGCAGAGCACAATTTTAGGCTGAGCTTTCATACAAAAAGGGGCTAAAGCAGTTTTTTGAAACCCTTATAATATATATTGAACTTTACTCTACAAATCAAATCGCCATAGTTTACTGCCGTCCTCCATCACTATCCAAAGCCTCCTTAAATGTGATTTTCACACTTCTTTCAGTAGATTTGGATTACTAAATGTATCTATTCTGCCCAATCCCTTGTCTGTTTTAGCACAGTATTTATTGTGTTGAACTCAAGCTAATAAAAGACTCAGGTCTGTGGCAGAATACCTAACCAGAGCATTGATGTAGTGCTTAATTTGAGCCTTTGGCTGCAGTTAGGACCGGGAAACACTTATTTGTGAGGACCAGGACTTTTTTTTCATTCATGTGACTTTGAACAAGAGATAGGAAGGCAGAAAAGGGGAAATGAGGAGGAAGACAATTGCAAGAAAATTATTTATTATTTGGGGTTAATTGTGGTCCACCACAAGAAATAAAGTCACTAACCTGTTAATTCCAGACAAAGGTTTCAATAATTTAAACCTAATCTCAACCTCTGGTAGCTATGGCACAGAGCAGTTAAACTTAACTTAGAAGAATGTGTAAAGCATTTATAAGCACAAAACATTTAAAAAGTCAAAAACACTGAACAATAAAAATCCCACTCCAATATATAAAGATAACTATTTAATAAACAAAATGACACACAGACAGCAAACAACAAATCCGACTACACTATTGAATTGGATTTTTACCAACTATTAAAAATTATTTTTCTAGCTAGTCCCATTCTTAAGATACAGGATTTAAATTTAATATTTCATCTCATTGTTTTCCTATGGAACATCCAAACCTGCTAGAGTGGAAATAGCTTTGAGGGAATTTTCACTGTAAGGACATGTTTAACATTACACTTTTACATGTCCTGCTTTTAAATAATATGCACCCTTCTCTATGAGCAATAAGGCCTTCTTGTTAGGGGTAACATTAATATTTAAAATGAAGGTTTTTTCCTGTCAAAAAGGGTTCTTATGATAGCTCAAATTTGCAGTTAGAACCTGCACTGCCAAGCTACTGGTGGCAGATAGTCATATTTACATTGTCACTGTAGCTTATGGCACAGTGGGTGCCGCAGTCCACTTGTGATATTTAACTTACAGGTCCTGGGTACACCTTGGCACCATACTTGGGACTTATAGGAAGGTTAAATATGCCAATCAGGAGTATAACAATTTTACCACGTTTAAAGAAGGAGGAGCACAAGCACTTTACCACTGGTTAGCAGGAATAAAGTGCACATGGGTCTATAGACAGTAAAAATAAGGTTCAGCAAAAAGGCAAAATATTCAGGGTGACCCTGAGGTGAGGGCATATTTCCAACATTTCCTTTGCCCCCAATCTCTAGGTTTTTGTTCAGGACCATAATGGCCTTCGATGGCATCCCGCAGGCCACATGCTGAGTTGGTAGTCATCTCTTCAAAGATAGTGTCACTAAATAGACCTACAATGGATCAGTATCTCACCTACCCCATGCTACTCTCTATACTAATACTAATTTTCTCACCACACTTCTGGTTTTGTGGTTGCAGTCCCTCCAACACATAAACCATGTTCAGCCCTTGAAAACTTAATTTATATTTGTTTATTCATATAAAGCTACAACACACAGATCCTCCTCCAGCTCATGAGTGATCTGGCTGCCACTTTATGATAAATATGCTCTTTATTTACTGAGGTTCGTACGTCTCCCAAAATCTCATATCCCCAACTCTAAAGAACATTGACCTGTACCCATAGTAATTAACGTGTTTCACACACAACCTATGGCAGTAAGGATCATGGATATCATACTTGATAAACTAACCTGATAAAATAGATGAGTCCCAAGTTGAATCAGCCAAAGTCAAATGGGAGTGGGTGGGCATGGTCATTAGCAGCAGTAGAAAGCTTACACATCATGATGCAGCCTCTCCCGCGTCTAGCTGCTCCAAAAATATGGGGTGGCTATCCTCATAGGGAAATCCTTACCCTGTAAAGTACTTAAGACATGGACAGATTAATAAGGCTGCTGTGTACTGGCTAAGTTATGGATCCTCGACTGAACTATAGTGGTTGGATCAATCAATCAATAATTACTTTATTTGATTGTATTTGACAATCATAAAAATATAATAAAACAATCATACAAAAATAGTGAAAGCAGCAAATAATGTCATTAAGTAAATGCACTCCATTTCAATGTCAAGCATAAGCATAATACACTACTATTAAAAATCTTGCCACGTACCAGCAGACAGTAGAATTTTCCAAAAATTGTAAATATAAAAGGGCATGTCTCGCTTGTTTAAAATTCAAATGTGCAAATAAAGGGCGTATAAACTTTTGATACAAATTGGCCCATTTAGGGCAAATTAGTACAATGTGTAAAGTGTCTAGTGCAGAAGACTCATCCAAGAACATACAGGAAGGTCTTGTTGCCTGTGCCATCCTGCCACAAGCTGCGGAAACATATTCAGTCTAAAGTATGTTAAAAGGCTTCTATGGTTCACCGGCATGTCCAGTGTTACATAAAGTTAAATTCTTTCACTACTTTTGACCATTCTATGATGTACGCAGCAGCGTTTACGCTGTGAGTCTTGCAGTCTAAATTCTTGAGTATGCTCTAAAAATACCTTCTTAACTTGTGCAGTAACTGATTTAGTTATTTTCTCAGGTGAGGTAAAGACATGCAGTAAGCCCAAATTAGACAGGGTAGTTTTTGTATAGCTTAGCCATGGTATACAATAAGTAAAGTTCAATTTCAAACAATCTCTTAATATTAGTCTACTAAAATCCAATTCTTTTTTAGTCCATATAGAGCACCATAGTAGTATCGGCGCAAGCGTATATACTCAGCTATGTGACCTGCCCCTATCTCTTCATGAAATATTTCTGACAGGACATTCTGTGGGATGCGTAAAAGTTTCCTAAGGTATTTATTTTCTGCTGTTTGTATTAATATAGGAGACCCCAGATGTGTGCCCCGTAGTTTACAGCTGGGACACATTTAGCGTTGTAAAAGTGTAGTATGGACTTTATGTGACTGTGGCCTAAACGCCTAGAGAATTGCAAAAACAACAGTTGATGGACAGAATGCTGAACAATGTCATACATTCACCCCAGTACAGAGATCTGGGCCTAAATCCATTGTTTTTTTGCTCACCATGCCATTCCAGTTTGAACCCAGCCATATGCAAATCAGTCTTGACCCTGTGCCTCATGGGAACAGTCCAGCCTGAACTGCTAAGCCAGGTCCTCCCTGGACTGGAAACAGGCATCCTAGGATCGGTTTCGGGGTTTCACCCCCCTTCAGCCAGGATAGCTTGATTCTAGTGGCATGGAGAGCACGGGACCCACGTCTGGGCACACCCGTCCCACTCGGGGTGACAAATGCAAAAACAACAGTTGATGGACAGAATGCAGAACAATGTCATACATTCACCCCAGTACAGAGATCTGGGCCTAAATCCATTGTTTTTTTGCTCAACATGCCATTCCAGTTTGAACCCAGCCATATTCAAATCAGTCTTGATCCTGTGCCTCATGGGAACAGTCCAGCCCGAACTACTAAGCCAGGTTGGGACCCACGTCTAGGCATACCCGTCCCACTCGGGGTGACAAATGCAAAAACAACAGTTGATGGACAGAATGCTGAACAATGTCATACATTCACCCCAGTACAGAGATCTGGGCCTAAATCCATCGTTTCTTTGCTCACCATGCCATTCCAGTTTGAACCCAGCCATATGCAAATCAGTCTTGACCCTGTGCCTCATGGGAAAAGTCCAGCCTGATCTGCTAAGCCAGGTCCTCCCTGGAATGGAAACAAGCATCCTAGGACCAGTTTCGGGGTTTCACCCCTCTTCAGCCAGGATAGCTTGATTCCAGTGGCATGGAGAGCACGGGACCCACGTCTTGGCATACCCGTCCCACTCCGGGTGACAAATGCAAAAACAACAGTTGATGGACAGAATGCTGAAAAATGTCATACTTAACAAAAAAAAAATGGGTTCCGTAGGGTGTACAAAGAGTTATTTCCTATACGTACAAAGTATCGCACAATAGAACTAATCATAAGACATGTAAATCGCCCACGCCTATACATATATCTACATGGATTGCAAATAATCACGGGAAGACATTGAATGCATATCCACTCAGCATTTATATCAGAATTAATTCATTAAAATACATATGGGTGAAAATGGTGCTCTTGTGACATATTTGCTCAAGTGAATGAACAATTTGTGTAGTATATACAGAGTGGTTCAGGGATTATATACAGGGGACAGGACAAAGTTATTTATACAGAGGCCAGCATAATAACCATGAGCCCTGGTTGCTAATGCTGCTTTTCTTGTGCAGGGCCGTGGTTGGTCTGAGCCTAGGTGTATCGTCGACGTTTCAACCCAGGAGGTGCTCCTTTCGGTAGTCACTGTCTGCACAAGCCACATTTATATCAAGTTGGCTACCATGTATTTATATGCTGTAATGATTTACACATTTCTCAGCGGTTGTTTGGATGCAGACATCATCCTCAACATGCCAGTGCGTCCCTCTAACGTTTTCATTATGGATGCACAACTTAATGTAACCATATGGATGCATCGACTTTTATTTCTGTAATTAGAACTTCTTGCGTTAATATGATGTTTTTTACTTGTTTTTTACTGTTTTTTACTTGCATACTCTGTAAACATTTGTAAAATGTCCCCATACAATGACAAGGGTTTTCGGGGTGACAAATGCAAAACCAACAGTTGATGGACAGAATGCTGAACAATGTCATACATTCACGCCAGTACAGAGATCTGGGCCTAAAGCCATCGTTTTTTTGCTCACCATGCCATTCCAGTTTGAACCCAGCCATATGCAAATCAGTCTTGACCCTGTGCCTCATTGGAACAGTCCAGCCCGAACTGCTAAGCCAGGTCCTCCCTGGACTGTAAACAAGCATCCTAGGACCGGTTTCGGGGTTTCACCCCTCTTCAGCCAGTATAGCTTGATTCCAGTGGCATGGAAAGCACGGGACCCACGTCTGGGCATACCCGTCCCACTCGGGGTGACAAATGCAAAAACAACAGTTGATGGACAGAATGCAGAACAATGTCATACATTCACCCCAGTACAGAGATCTGGGCCTAAAGCCATCGTTTTTTTGCTCACCATGCCATTCCAGTTTGAACCCAGCCATATGCAAATCAGTCTTGACCCTGTGCCTCATTGGAACAGTCCAGCCCGAACTGCTAAGCCAGGTCCTCCCTGGACTGTAAACAAGCATCCTAGGACCGGTTTCGGGGTTTCACCCCTCTTCAGCCAGTATAGCTTGATTCCAGTGGCATGGAAAGCACGGGACCCACGTCTGGGCATACCCGTCCCACTCGGGGTGACAAATGCAAAAACAACAGTTGATGGACAGAATGCAGAACAATGTCATACATTCACCCCAGTACAGAGATCTGGGCCTAAAGCCATCGTTTTTTTGCTCACCATGCCATTCCAGTTTGAACCGAGCCATATGAAAATCAAGGCAGGGCGACTCTCTGGGGCTCCATGATGGCAGATACTGTGGCTATGAATAGTAAAGACAGCACTGACTGAGCCCTCCTAGAACGGAAGATACACACCCTTATGACCCAATACAAGTCTCTCCTCAAATGACTAGAGCTCGACAAAATCTAACTCAACATGTATTTTGTGAATACTACTGAGAAGGCCTTGGTCCAGCTGCAATGGCGGTGATATGACTAGAGAGAAAAGGTTGGTAGACTCCTAGACGCCCAATGAACCAAGAAGAATCCCAACTAGCCTTAAAGGCGATATAGGATCCTCCTTCCAATACACAGCTAAAACAAGGGGCAATATTAGTGCAAAGGAGCACCTTCCTGGCACCCCCACACCTGCCAGTACTTTCTGATGAGGGCTGGCAACTATTGTCAGGAGACTTCCCCAAAAATGAGGTAGCCGATGCCATAGTGGCCCTCCCAATGTTCAAATCCCCAAGGGAAAACGGGCCCCAATGAATATTGCAAAACAGGGAAAGACCTCCTAGTCCCTCACCTTACAGAGGCGCTTCAGGAGGCTGAAGAGACGGGCGCCATGGGGCCTATTTCTGATAAAGCCACCATCACCCTCTTTCCCAGTGCGAGAAAGGACCCCTCGAAATGCACCAGTTGCCACCCAATATCCCTGCTTAACGTAGACACAAAGACTTTGTTCAGGATCACCTCCGGCCTCTGTCACATGTACTGTGCCACACAAAGGATGACCTGTCTGAATTCTTAGCACTTTCCGCGGACACAGAGAAGCTGTTTAATCGCGTCCATTTTCGCTCCCATTTTAATCTAAAGTCCGACATGTGCTTAGGGGAGGACTTTATTAGCAAGGTGCACCTCCTATATGATACTCACGGGGCAAAGATGTCTTGCAGCACATTCCTATCGGGCCCATTTGCATTTGAATGAAGCACTCCTCATCTAAGGCTGTATCCAAGACAACCACAAAAAAGGGTCCCAGCAGGGTTTACCTACTTGGAAGTCAACATCCACCGAGGTCTTGCACGTATGGTGGGAGATAATCTACTCCCACTACTGTACCATGCAGAATGGGACTTTTAGAAGTGATCCCTCTACAGAGTGCAGACAATTGAGATGACGGTGATGGAGCAAGGACTTGTATAAAAGAGACTTGCTCAGAAGCAATCCTCCCAAATAACCTGTAATACTGTAATAATTGTGTTCCTAAATACTAATAACGCACCAGAAAATTCGTACACAGAATCTAGGGGAAGCTTGCATATGTGTATTACTAACAAGTAACCCGTGTGTCTCTAAAATGGCTGCTAAACGCGGGATTCTGCATTGCGCATGAGTCTACTGCATCTACGCTGTATGACGTGCTATGGCATGGAGGGAAATCTTTACAGCTGCGCAGTTGCCCTGAAGATGGCCGCTTGGAACTCACATGATAATGCGCAAGCTTTGCTGAAACTAAACCATGTAAGTTTACTAAAATGCTAATGCGTAAGATTTATATAAGTAAAAGGGAATAGAGTAGAGATAAGTGTTATACAGTGAAATCATTTATTTTTTATTTTAATACTCTCTTTCTTTGACCTCTCTAGTAGTTCATATTTGGGCCTCCATGCGGGACTGAAGCTTGCGCATCATGCGACCATTTCACATGCGCAGTTGAAACGACCCAGGAGCCGTGACGCAAAACCTTGAACATCATCCAAAAGAAAGAACAGTAACATGCCCTGGGAACAAGCATGATGTCCTGAGAACAGAAAGGATTTCAAATAAAATTGCATACATTGTATTGATTAACTTGTGAACACAGGTGGGAAATAAAGCATGGGAAAGTAAATTAAGGGGAGGGAAATTAGAACAATGAGCTTAAAGAAGAGTATTAAACTTAGCATGGTGTGATGATCATCTCCCCTTTCCTTGTCCAATCAGAGTTAGGAGTTTCGTAAATCTGAAACATTCAGGGGTGGTACATACCATTAGAAAGGTATAATAGAGGTAGTTTAGCTATAAGTTTACACAGAGAGACGGAGAATGCTGAGAGACTGAGATGCT